>NC_136959.1:9751758-10016611 GCF_032717465.1 Coenobita brevimanus
TTACTGATGGAGAAATGTTATGACAGAGTACAGCAGAATTAACTTTGCAGAGCTACCTATGAAATAATATAAAGGAACTGCTGACACCATCTAGTAAAGTTGCTGACTCGTTGCAACCATTTGATTATTTCATATATTTCAGTAATCTCGGCAATTGTTGCACAACAGAGAGATATATATAACATTTTTCCATTTCATTTCCCACGTTAATCCTGAAAGTACTGACACTGTTTATGATAATGTCCTAGACAATGTGTCTTTCACTGTGGCCACACCCAAAGACAAGCATGAGAGAATTTTCTAAACCTCAGAAATTCATTAACATTTCCGAAGACTACTTTGAATTTCACTACATGAATGAATAAAGTGTAACACAGTTCTATGTATAGAATCTACTCTCCTCACCCCCCCAAGAGCTCTGAACAACATCTAAGTGTGTAAGGCAAATTATGCTGTGTGTATCCTTTCCCAGCCCGCGACCTCCTCATCCCCTTTCCACACACGCACTCTCACGTTACCAGTGTATATACATTAACAGCCTGGCGGAGTGTGCCATCAGTGGTCTACCATTTTGTATAATAATGACCTACATATATCCTTGATCTTTGCTGGTCATAAACAGGGACTGTGATCACGGTAAGAAAACTTTGCCATCAAGATATTGGGGACAATGTACGACCAATCACAGCTAATGCAATAGCAGTTTTGGTGTGTGTTTTCTGACTGGCAATGGAGTGGTTGTTAGTGGACGCTAACCTACTACATCATATGAGCACCACCGCTACAACTGCTAATATGAATTTTCTCATTATTCCAAATTCAGAAGTCTGGTGATCGATACAAAAAATTGCTCCATATATTTCTTCACTCTGGATGATTATTGTCGTCTTTTCAGAACATCAGGGTAGTTACACCCGCATTTCCCCGAAGGTGGTGAGGGGTTTTGTTTTACTCAACGTGTGTGTGTGTGTGTGTGTGTGTGTGTGTGTGTGTGTGTGTGTGTGTGTGTGCGAGGTCCATTTTGTCTGATAGTGTGCAACACAACCAGTTTTTATCTGATTAGAACCAAACTTGGTGCAAGGGTTGAGGGTCGTCCTAAAAGACGAGTATAGTAGGTCACACAGGAAGGTCGACTTAATAAGTTTTTAATTAGATATGGACCAAACTTGGTGGGAGGGTTGAAGGTATTTCAAGAACGAAGTGATTCGAACTTGAAAACAGGCAGAGGGCAAGGCCACAGGTCAATGTCAAACGTTCGATCTTCAGACAGGTTATATTTGATCTGAACCAATCTTGTTGGAAGGGTTGAGGGACAGACAAGAAGTTAGAGATTCAATTTGGCAACAGCGGGTCAAAGGTCAAGCTCACATGGTAAAGTCAACTCTATTTTTTTTTTCTTTTTCGGTTGGGATCAAACTTGGTGGGAGAGCTGAGGGTCAGGGAATGATAAAATAATTCAGCTTTTAGAACAACTGGTCCAACGACAACGTCACAGGGAAAGTCTAATGTTGGATCCTCTGGGCAGTGGTTGGGTGTGGGTGGTACACTGAGTAGCATTTCCTACGTTCTTTGTCAGAAAATAAATTGCATCGTAATGGTGAAGTGGTGGGTTACCTTAGTACTCACGCGTCTATCGCTCTTTGCCATTGTACTTTCAACTGTGACCCTCTCGCAATGCACTAAACTCACACGTCCTCGTTGCTGTCATTGCCAGCTGTTCTTTGTACACATCTCACTTTGTTCTTTTGAGCCAGTTTACAGTCACATAATCTTGCCATCAATAACATGGCTCCTGGAAATGACAGCATCCCAGTCGCAGTACTGAAATGCGTGATGGAAAAGCTACGAGCACTTCCCCACCTGCACAGACTTAATTCCACAACATTCCTCACTTTGCTTAGTGTACGGTTTACAATTCTATGTTTTCCATTAATCTATATTTTACAAATTATGTTTTGTGTATATCATACCATTTATTCATTATTTATTTTTGTTGTAAATATCATTTGGACAAAGAAACAAGGATGTAAATTTAGAATCGTGGAACAATGGTTATTGCCAGCGACTTAGCTTCGTAGTGACTTTCGCATCCCTCTTTCTGTATAAAAATTACCGGTGTTCTCTACCTCAGTTACTTTGTCCTCCCCTGAAGATGTGAATACACGAAAGCACTTGGTATATTTAATGTTTCTTTTTTCCCAGCGGATATCACCATAGTTAAGAATCACGTTAATATATATATATATATATATATATATATATATATATATATATATATATATATATATATATATATATATATATATATATATATAATATACTATAGCAGTAGACATGTGTCTGTGTCTGTGTATTTTGGGCAGCCGAAACTATACATTCAAATCTCACCAATATTGGCATAAAAATCGCAAAAAATTCTCTGACATGGAAAAACTTGGTCCCATCACGACTGAAAAGCTTTTACTATATTTAATGAGCAATCAAAGTTTGACCAAAAAAAGCCGCTCCCGGTGCCCGGTTGGTTGCCCTGGCCGAGTGGTTAATATCTCAGACTTGCGTATGGATAACTTGGGCTCCATTCCCGAAGCTGCAAATAACACGATCAATTGGTTACCTGCAAAAAATCCAAGTGACAACGTTAGATTAGAACAGCACATAACGGACCATCATGGGCCCTTCGATGTCGCCTTGACGGCCGATAGTGACAACGTTAGATTAGAACAGCACATAAACGGACCATCATGAGCCCTTCATTGTCGCGTTGACGATCGATAGTGACAGCGTTAGACTAGAACAGCACATAAATGTGACTCGGATTACCTGAAATGATCGCAACGCGCGCGCAATGCGCGAGGAAACGAGTGAGAAGCACGAGGAAACGAGTGCGACGAGCACTTGCATATATATATATATATATATATATATATATATATATATATATATATATATATATATATATATATATATATATATATATATATATATTATAGCCTGTTCCAAACTCTCTCTCTATTACTGTATACCCTGTACTTTTTATCATTTTTTCCTTACTTTTACTCTTATTGTTGGTCCCTGTCTCCTGTTTTCTGCTCCCTCGCATTTTCTTGCTAAATCCCCTGTTTTATCCTCTTCGTAGTCAGTCAGTTCATTTATTTATTCTTTCCTTTTTGTTTTTCTCCCCAATTTCCTTTTCTCTTTCCGCATTGTTCTTTGCATTACCAACAGTTCACGTCATCCCGATACTTTTCTAGTAGGTTGTGCCTCGTTTACTTTCTTTCATTCTATCAGTTCCTTTTTCATTAATCTTCCATTTCCTTCCCTGTTCTTTGCGTCCTCTGTTTGTGTTTTGTTCAAGCATTCTCTCCAAGCCTTGCTTTTTGCCTCCTGCTGAGCACCCAGGCACTTGCAGACAAACTAGGCAAACATGAAGACAGTAAAATCCCTCAAAGAACAAAGTCAAGACAAAGAAGAAGCTTAAAGAAACTTGAATATCTTGATAGAAATAATTCGAAGCAGAAAAAGAAGGAACAGAAAAAGAACAAGAAAAGATCTTGAAGACGAAGTGGGAGACAAAGGCCACAAAGACCACCACACTAACAAAGAAGAAGAAGAAGAAGGATGCAAGGAAGGAAATAAGATACGGCTTATGATCATAGGACGAAAAAAAAATAAGAGTGAGAGAAAAGCTTTCTGGAGCCGAATGCTAATCGCCGGCCAGAATATGCTGTTGGCCAAGTCCAAGATTTTGGCCACATCTTGATACCCTAAAGGATTCATATTGACAGCTCAGTCGTTCATGAGATGTAATGGTGCTAAAGGCGGGCAAGAAAAACTAGTTGACCTTTGGCAGCCATTCTGGTGACCTTGGCCTTGACCCCAAATGACCATTTACGAACTCGGTCAAGATTTTGGCCGTATCTTGATACCCTGAAGGTTTCATGTTAATAGCTCAAGCCGTTCATATTATATAATAGGAACAGACAAACAGACAGGCAGACAGACGGACACACACACACACACACACACACACACACACACACACACACACACACACACACACACACACACACACACACACACACACAGGGGCAGGCCAAAACATTATCGCTCCGCCTTCTAAAAGCTGGTGATAATAATCGACTACCACTACATTCCGTTTTTTCCCCGGCCTACCTCAAGTACTGTACATGTGAAACGCCGGGAAAGAACAGAAACTGGAAAGGCTTGGAGAAACAATAAGAAGTTTTTCCATTGTCATGACAAAATATGAAGAAATGGTTGCTGCTCCGCATGGAATAAAGAGTGACTCGTCTAGCATTTCTCTATTACACTCTTTTATGATTAATTACTATCTCTTCCTCTATCCCATCTCTTCCACACTCTTCCCGTTTCATCGAGTAATCTTCCTCTCTCTCTCTCTCTCTCTCTCTCTCTCTCTCTCTCTCTCTCTCTCTCTCTCTCTCTTTCTTCTTCTTCTTCTTCTTCTTGCCTTGGTCGCGGCCGTCTTTCCTTCTCTCCTTTATCCACCCCTCTCCCATTCTTATCCCGGGCCACCACAAACGCTACCGTGATCCCTGTAAGGTAGGTCAGATGTGGAGGTCAAGGTGGCACGTGGTCAGGGGCATGAGAGCAGACCAGAGCAGTGCGATGCCAGAAGAGAGGAGGGGAGAGGGTGAAGAAAGGAGGAGGAGGAGGCTGCAAGAAGAAGAGAGAGCAGAGAGAAGGAATGAAGTGAGATTGAAAGAAGGGAGGAGAATGGAAAGCAAAAGGAAAATTCGTATTACTGTCCTCATTCCTTGAGGATGAAAAAGGATCAGAGATCCGGATCGCCAAGAGGGAAGAGGAGCGGGAGGAAGGAAGGAAAAGCAGTTGAAAAACAAGTCTGACCGCTGTGTGAGCTGGAGGGATGTGAAGAGTGGACGGCTCTGGGATCTTTAACAACGAACATTATTGAGCTTAAGTTGCGTATAACACTGCTTGTTCGTCTTTTTTTTTTTTTTTTTCCTACAGCTGCTACTCACTTTGCAACCAAACTAGAGTGAAAATTAATGTAACAATAAAACGGAATTAAACACCCATTAGTAACACTAATCTGTTATATAGGTTGGTCCATCTTAGGATAATAATGTTCATAAATACGGATTGTGGGGCTTGTGGCTTTCCCACTCCCTTCTCCCTCTTTGCTTTCCTCCCTCCTTGCCATCCCTCCCACCTTCTCTTATTCCATTCCCTCTATTCTCCTTATTACCTTCCCTCTCTTATTTCTTCACCCTCATCTTTCGTCTCCCTATCCTCCTTTGTGTACCGCGCTGCCTGTTCATACAGTCAGCGTCGTTCATACAGATACTGTCCACTTTGTATCCAGACTAGAGTGAATATTAAATTAAGAAAAGGAGAAAATATTTCAGCTTCTAGGACTAGTAAATATCCATCGTTAAGAAATATTGCATCTGGTGGTTATGGTTCCACGCTCTCTTCCTCCTTCACCTTCCTTCCCTCCTTCCTTCCCCACCATCTCCTCTCCTTCCATGCTCACTTAAACCCTCTTCTCAGTATCTCCTTTCCCCTCTTTTCTTATAATTCCTTCACTTTCTCAAGAGGTCACTTCCACCTCCTACACTATCATCTCTCCTGTCAGCCTCTGCTTATTGTCTATGTCTGTCCTTCACGTTTTTCCCGTCCTATTCTCCTTTCCTCTTCTCTCGCCAATTTCCTGCCTCTCTTCCCCTCCCGCCTCGATCCACTCATCTTGTCCCCAGTTAAAAATAATATTATGGTTATTGGGCGCATAAATGTTCAAGAGGTGGGGCTCATCTACCTGCACTTTTTTCTTAAACATTTTCATCTTTGACATCAAAAGTCGCTTAAGCCTACAGCCTTGAAATGGTGGTGTCATAGCATGGGACCTTGCTAAATACACTAACGTCTATGGGAGTGAAGCTACCGAAAGCAGCAGCTAGATAGGGACGCTCTTAGGGGTAGTCCTGCATCTTACAGGGAAAAAATTTACCTCCTCCCAGTCTTATCGTTTACCAATTACCGTCTTCATTCATTACTACAAGAGTGAGGCTATTTGCTGTGTGACCCTCAGGCAATCAGCCCAAAAGAGACAAAGAGCCTATAAAGACCCAAAAACTCCCATGCAAGGGTCTGGCGATGATCAGATACTGTGTTCTTGTGATATACTAAGTGAATGGGAACTAGAATTCCCTTTTTTTTTTAATTAGTTCACCTGGAATATCATGAAAAAGAACGAATCCCACTGTACGATAATATGGACTGGCGTGTGTCGTCAGGTGCTGGGGTGGCTTTTATAGACCTAAAATAGCATATATTTTAAGTGAGTACACCCTAAATGAAGGCGCCTTTAGGTAATATCCTGGGGGGCAGGGGCGTTCCAAAGAAAGCCTTAACAACTGTCCTGGAAGCTCTAGGGGGCTGCTAAAGGCTGATTTCAAACAATCCCTTTGTATCTCATCATTGACTTTGTAATTCAGAAAATGAGGTGTTTTTATGGCGGCCTCAAATACAAGAGTCGAGTTATTTAACCCCCCTCACCCTCCTCCCGTTCCGTTTCTAATAATTGTATCTATGTAATTATCTTCTCTCTTTCCTGTTCACATGATTCTACACATTTGTTTCCTTGAGTCTCCCCTTATCGTTATTCATTTTGTCATCCACATCACCTAGTTTTTTAGTTTTCATTTTTTCTTTCTTCCCGCTTTCTACACTCTCTTCCTACTTTTTCCACTTTCCCCCCTGTCCCTACTACCTTTTTTCTTGCCCGCCTCATTTTTCATTGTAAGTTTCCCTGTCTCAGCCTCACTTTCCACACGCCACCTGTCACTCTGAGCACCTTCCTTCACCGGGTTTCTCTCGGCGACTGTCCACCGCCCCCATCAGCTCAGGGGTGACAGTGTGAAGCCCGCATTGAAGCGTTTTTGCAGGCTTTGGTCACATCTCTTTACCTATCTCCTTTCTTTCTTTTCCTTCATTCGGTGGCCCAAGGGCGTGTGTGTGTGTGTGTCTGTGTGTGTGTGTTCTGCTGATACTATTACCAACTGATTATATGTCCGTGGCAGACAGTCCCTATTTAAGCAAGTTTTCTACATACCCACTGGCATGAGTCTTATTCTTAAATCATTAGCAAGTAATTATACAGTAACTTAGCCATAAGATGCATTAATTCATATCAAGCAATCACAGTATAAACAAAACCTTAACGTCACTTGCCTAGAGAGTGGGATGGATGGACATGATGGATGGACATGGGAAGTGAAGGTCGAATTACCGGATATCGCAAAGCTCTCGTCCTGATATCGTAAACTGAACCTTACCTAGTAGACAAGATTAAGTAGGTTTTAGTTAACTAGTACATATCTTTTCACATTCAAGATTATCGAGTTGTGGGCATGTGCATTTTACAGTCTGTATATACATGTAACTCTCTCTCTCCCTCTCTCTCTCTCTCTCTCTCTCTCTCTCTCTCTCTCTCTCTCTCTCTCTCTCTCTCAACGCAACCCAAAAGAAAATCACACTCCACACAACAAAAAGTAAGCCACAAAATATATTCCACCCGTCACAACACAAAGGAACGCAACGCAATGCAATAAAGCAAAACTTAATGTAAAACTGTGATACATCGCACCATAACACAACACAGTAACACAACACAGCAGGAACACAACACAATCATACAGCGTCCACCCATCACTCTTAAAAGAAACACAACACGGTCAGCCCGTCACATTATAGCACAGCACAACACCACACTACATAACGGAACAGCACAGCACATCACATCACAACAGTACACACTACAGTTAACACAGCATAACAACATAACACGGCACAGCAAGACAAAGCCCACCCTCCACGCTGAAACACAATACAGCAAAAACAACACAAATCAACAATGTCGACCATTTACTTAGCAACACAATAAATACGCAAATACAGACAAGCAACAACACAACACTACACAGCTCAACACAGTCCACCTGGCACAGTATAACGCATCACAACACAGAATAAAGTCGACCCGTCACGCTAAACACAACACAACACACAGTATAAATGCTGCATAACTCTGGCTGTCTCAGGTGATGTGATGGAGTGTTTCCTGATTCATGTATGCTAACAGATGCAAAGCTGCCTCGTTTCAACTCTGCCAACGCTAACCTTCCCTGATAACAGTTTGAGAACACAGTGGCAAATCTGACTGCTTTGCCCTCAGTTGGGATAATTTTGGCAGCATCTTGGCAGCGTGCTACGTTTCCAGTTAAAAAGGTAACATCCAAGGTATAGTTTAACCACTACGACCACAATCGTTGTTTCTGACACCGACACCATTTCTGGAGAAGTGTACGTTTTCTTTCTTTTTTTTTCTTTTTTTTTTCGGAAGCTCTTTACTGCTTTGACTTTATAACAGATATAAGAAATAACTTTAAATGATAATGAACAAAAGGCAGTTCTTACATTGTTGCAAATATCTCCTTACATTAGTGTGCATATAATCGGGGTTTCTACCATATACGTTCCCCTCGAACGAACAAATAACAACAGTGATTACTAACACAAGCAAAGCAGTTTATCTTTACAATAGTGCAATACCCACTCAGTTAAAGCAGCTCAATTTTTTCACTTTCCTTACAACACCGACAGCAAAACCTGTTTACAAGTGTTGTATTATTGGCTCTAGAAAAACACTAACATAAAATTTGGTTCCCGGCAAAAATATATCAGATAACACTCTTGGATACTGCTAGGGGTAAGATGATCACCAATTTCTTATCTAGTATTAATAAAGCTCCCACTTGTTCTCACTTGTTACATAACTTCACAGGTTATGTTTTCACCATTTCCCATCAATTTGGGCGATAACCACGTTTGTTTACAAAGTGAATGCTATTTTCTTATAAAAATTAAGTTCCTTCCCGACCACCATACATACATCCACAACTTTCCTCCTCCTCCTTCCCTCCTTCTCCTGCCCTCTTAACAAATAACCTTCCTTCCATCCCTCTGCCCTCTCTCGCCTTCCTCTCCCACCCACTCCTTCCTCGATAACCGACCTTGTCACCCCCCCCCTCTCTCTCTCTCTCTCTCTCTCTCTGTATTAACACTAACACCACGCTCAACTCCAAATTCTAAAGCCCGAGGTAATTCATCCTCTGAAAGCGGTGTATTTAACTTAATGAAAAAATTAAAATTATCTGAGAATATCAGTACTAGTCGCTGGGTGAACCTCTGGCATATCAATTCAATATTAATGTAGGTTTCACGTGACTCAAAAACGAAAGTACTATTTATAAATCTAGGAATATTAATGGGAAAGGTATTATTTATTAAAGTAAGTTTTCGGAATGCCAAGTTGCTAGATCAGAGGACAGGTATCAAGGACAGGTATTAAACGGGGCCTTGTCAAGTACCCGATAGCCATACGTGAAATAGGGAGAGAGAGAGAGAGAGAGAGAGAGAGTGTGCGTGTGTGTGTGCGTGTGTGTGTGTGAGTGTGTGTGTGTGTGTGTGTGTGTGTAAAATCGACACTGCTGCCTTGTCTGACACTCTATTCTCGGAAGAGGATAATCTAAAAGAAACAGGTGAGGGGGATACCTATATCTAAAGGTGATACCCAGACAATGTAAGAAGAAACCATGGTATTGGCTTTGCAGTCTGAGGCAACCTACTACAGAAGATCCAAGAATCAACTGTGGTAAATCAGCGTGGGTGATGTCCTGGTGCATACCACTCTCTAAAGGCCAAAATGCTAGACTCATCAGTGACTATGCTCCAACGCATGACTCTGAGGATATCGTCAAAGATTCCTTTTATGATACTCTGGATGCTTCCATTCGCTCAATACCACACAATGACAAACTCATCCTGCTTGGAAATTTTAATGCCAGAGTAGGAAAAGATAATCACCTCCGGCATGGCATTATAGGCTGCCATGGTGCTGGTAACATGAACAACAATGGCCTTAGACTGCTTTCCTTATGCTCAGTACACAGTCTGGTCATCACCAACACCATCCTTCAATTTAGCAATAAACACAAGACTACATGGATGCACCCACGATCTAGACATTGGCACCTAATGGACTATGTCATTGCAAGGCAGCAAGACTGAAGAGAACTTATTATAACCCGAACTATGATACTGTAGGTGCTGAGTGCTCAAAAGACCATAACCTTATACTCAGCAAACTGCAACTAAGTATATACCCGCAAGTGTGCCATAGACCATCCTCGAAGAAAATAAAATGTAGTATTTTTAAAGGATGTGGCAACTTTTAACACCTTCCGCAGAACTACTATAAACAAACTTGCTCGAAGCCCACCATTTGAGTCAAACAGCAATGCAACAAACCTAGATGGAGAGTGGCTGAACACTAAGACATTCCTTCAAAGCTATGCGGAAGAAACCTTAGACTTCTCTGCTCGCCGCCATAGAGACTGGTTTCATGAAAATGCTGAGGGCATACATGAAGAAATGAGCACATAACAACTGGTTGACTCATCCTAGCTCCTTAACCATAAAAACTGAATTCCAGAATCTCATAAATGAAACCCGAGAAAACTGCGTGACGTGGAGAAAAAATGGTGGACTGAGCAAGCAAAAGAGCTGCAAAGACTGGCTGATATGAATGACCAACATGGGTTCTACAAGTCCATAAAAACCATCTATGGGCCAACCAAACACAACATTTACCCTAATCGATCAGCTGAAGGGGAGTGCCTAAACTACAAGCAGGAAATCTTAAAGAGATGGACACAACGCTTCAATACTTTACTGAATCGAAGACACCCAGTGGAGCACAGTACCCTTGATAACTCCCAAAATGTTTCTCAAGCAGCAGATCTCGATGTCCTACCTACACTTGCAGAAACTGTTCAGGCCACCTCATCTCTAAAAAATAACAGAAGCCCTGGCCCTGTTGGCATACCATCAGAACTAATCAGAGAGGATGGCCAGGTACTCCACCTGTTCCTCCATGATCTCAAACAGACTATCTGGAGCCAAGAACTAATTCCATCTAAATAGCTTACTTCTCATCTTGTAATCGTCTGAAAGTAGAAAAGGTATCACTCAAACTGTGACAACAGCAGAGATATCTCCCTCCTTGTGAATGGTATCGAAGTACCAGCCATGATAATGTTATCCAGACTGACAACTCATCTGACTGAATCAGGACTTCCTGAAATATAAAGTGGATTTCGGAAGGAACGAAGCGGCTGTGATGTGATCTTTGTTGCCCGACAAATACATTAGAAATGCCATTAGCTGAACCGTGACTAATATTGCATTCACCGACCTTGCAAAAGCATTTGACACTGTTAACAGAGAACTTTCATGGATAGTTCATAAAAAAATTGGAGTTCCAATCAAATTTCTTACCATCCTGAAGAGCCTGCATAACAACATGAATGCTCGTGTATGCACATCGGGAGGAAATCCGAACCCTTCAACATGGAAGTGGGAGTAAAGCCATGATGTGTCCTGACTCCTGTCATTTTCAACCTCTACCTCACTGTAGTCACCCTTTTAAGTCTCCAGCAAATGAACCCTGATGATGGAATAAAATTCCAATTCCATTTAGGCGGTAGCTTAGTTAATTTTAGACGTCTTCAAGCACAAAGATTGAAATGGCTAATTTCCTACAGCTACAATATGCTGATGACTATGCTGTTCCTGCACATATCCTTATGCCCTACAACAGAGTCTCACCATCGTCTCCAACGTATACCATTTAACTGAGCTCCGAATGAATCTCGGTGAAACAGAAATAGTATCTCAGAGAAACACCCCAGCTGAGCCTCTTGCATTTAAGATATATGGCAAAATTTTAAAACAGGTGGAGAATTTTACCCACCTTGGAAGCGTGCGCACAGATGTCCTTGCACGAATCAACCACGCCTCAGATCCAGAGTTTTTGGAATCACCAACCAGAGAATCGAGACGAAGGAATCAGTATATACAGCTTAATGCCTCTCCACCCTCCTATAAGGTGCCGAATCCTGGTCTACCAACCAGCATCACATCAAACATCTTCTGTCGCTTCACATTCAGTCTTACAACTCATCCTAGGACTCATGTAGGAAGTAAAGTCCCTCACTTACAAATTCACCAGCGGGCAAAGTCGACCAGCATAAACATCATGTGGCGAAAACAGAGCTGAGATGGGTCAGACACGTGTTCCGCATGTCTGAGCATTGTCTTCCCCGCCAGGTTCTGTATGGCCAACTCCCTGCAGCACGTCGCAACCCAGGGGTACAGAAGAAGAGACAAAGATCATATAAGGACAACTCTGAAGAAATGCAACATAAAACCAATCTTGAAACCAATGCCTTGGACAGAAAGCAACGTCGAGTCCTTTGCAGTGAAGGAACCATTCATCTCGAACAAGCCCGCAATCTGGCCAGCAAAGAGAGTAGAGAACAGAGGCACAACCAAAAAAGTATTCTCCCAACAGACATGGACTAGAGATGCCGACTGTGGAAAAGTTTGCACAACCAGAATTGATCTGCGCAGTCACACACATTGGCATCAAAGATAATGGGAAACACAACATCCTTGAGAGTATAATAGGCGTCGTCTTCTGTGGCAAAAAGACAGCTTTAAGTGTGTGTGTGTGTGTGTGTGTGTGTGTGTGTGTGTGTGTGTGTGTGTGTGTGTGTGCGTGCGTGCGCGCGCGCTTCGATCTGAGGGCCAAATCATTCCACTTCTTGCCTCCTCTCAGACTTGTGGCATAACAGCAATCCAGTTACCGTTATCTAATGCAGCTATAGGCTCATGATGTGCTGCTGAATTAGAGATAGATATTTCATGAAAATCTGTTTAGTGAGGTGCTGTTATTGCGAAGGATGCTCTGGAATAGATAGATAGATAGATAGAGAGAGAGAGAGAGAGTGAGATGCAAGCAGTACGTTTGGAAGAGCTATGCAATCAGTGCAAGATGGGAGCTGGAAAGTGAGGGTGAGGCGGAAGGAAAGCCATGAAGGTGATGTGGCGGTGGTGAGATGTGAAACTGAAGTGAAGAATATGGCGAGAGGGAGGCGTGGAATATGATGAAAAACGAAGAAGAGTGATGGAAGTTTGATGAGAGAGAGACGGTGAAGCGGAAAAGGAAGAAGGCGGATGGGTTTTAAAAAAGTGAGGTGAGGTTGTCTGTGGAGGGTTATGCGGTGGAGCACAAGTGTGAGAAAGCATGGTGGAAATGTAAACAGGGCTTGAAAATTACAAGTGATGGTACAAAGCCACCGTGAACTGAGATGTAGTTTCGCAAGTGACAAGTAAAAGAGTTTGTGGGAAAAATGATGTTTAGGAACTTGACTGATTTTGAAAATGTGCGGTGGGAAGGTAAAGTTGTTGTTTGAGGGTAGTGGAATAGTGAAAAGCAGTTAAAGACCAAATAAGGATTATCATTTTGTAAGCTGTTAAGTCCTTTCTTGGCTCTCTTACACCAATGACAAATTAAGCACCAAGGAAACTGTCTGGGTGTTTATTTCCATACGATCTGAAAATACCATCTGATAGTTTTAGCTTCAAAAATTGACGACTTAAACTATTTCTTTTTCCATATTACTATTTTGCCTTTAGCTTCTACTTCGCAACTGCATTTCGACCTTCCTTTTCCCGGACTGTTTCTTTCATCTGTCTCATTTTTATCAACACTAAGTTTTCAATTTATCATTTCTTTCTCTCTCTTTTCTGCATTTTTGCATGTCTTTTCATTTCTTCAGGCTTTTGGTCATCTGCTTTAATTATTCCACTCCTCTCTCTCTCAGGTACCACCATAACGTCTCACTACCATCCGTGTGGATATTAATTCTTGCGAAGAAATTTTAGTGTTAAATTTCCATGACGGTCCTTTTCTTTCCTCTTGGCACCGACATATTGACTTGTTTTATCTCTTATCTGTTATTTGTCTGTTGTTATCCGTCTTTACCCTCACATTCACAACATATACACAGCCCATCATTCTCTCGTGATAAATTTACGATTCTTCTCTTATAGTTTCAATCCTCCCTTCCTTACACTGCCGATCGTTCATTCCTCCACATAACGGCACTGCATAATCTTCCACCCTATGGCGGCCACGCAGTACTCAGCTACATTGTTTAATCTCATCCTTTTTCGCTACAAGTTCCTTATGCATGAGGCGTTGACATTCTAAGGTTTTCATGTAAGTGTTCAGTTCTGAAAGTCTCTCCCAGTATTTATGTGGCCTTGCTTAGATATATTTATATTCTTATTAAAAAAATGTATCTTGGGCAGCGCATGATGAAATGATCTTGATTTGGGCTGACGTGTTTGAGTTTCCCTGGGAGCAAAGAACTCGACTGGATTTTGGCTTCCGGCTGAGTATTTTTGCATGAAAATTCACGTCTGCCACTTTTTCCATAAATTCTTAATATTGCAAAGATTTTGCGTTTTCTTTGTTTTGTATTCACACACACACACACACACACACACACACACACACACACTTCCCCAATTACCCTGACCTACTCTCCCCTTCTGTACTAATATTACGCTCTGTCCTCCAACATGGCCTCACTTCCCCCTGCTACCAATACACTCTTGCCCCATCGTTTATTAATTGTCCCTGCCTTCTGCCACAACGGTAGGATACACACAATATAGATGACTACATAAGTACAGTAAGCCAACATGTCTTTGTAGAACATTAACATCAAGTGACTAGATGTCAGATTATAACAAGAGAGTATGAGCAATGCGTTAAGTGCCAAACAACAGTATGACATAAGCATCATTATAGTGTTCAAGCATTCACTCCATTGTGATGACGCCTTCAGTATTTTGCTCTTGTGATCGCCAGATGCTTTTGGTTAGTTGATAAGATTTCTAAGCGAAGGCTTGGAGGAGATGTAAGTATTCTCGATTAGCCCTCCAATACAGTGACGCCTTCTGTACTGTTTATTTTTTTTAATTTACTTTTTTTTTTTTAAATTTTGGTTGCCTTATGAAATTATACAATTTCGGACAGATTTCTTCTAGTGATGGGGTGAAGCAAAAGAGGACAATATTTTCAGGATGTCAGTACGGACCAGATAAAAATACGTAATACATATACAGCAAGTAATTAACAAATCACCACTAGACAAGAAAAATACATAAATATCTGAAAATATCCATGTCACACAAAGAATGGCATAAGCACCACCTGTAAGCTTTAGTGCCAGGAGGAACTACTAGCTGTTTCCCTCATGCCAAAATACTGGAAACCACTCTTCAGGTACACTTTAGTTATAAGTATGCCCCTCCCCCTCCCTGTCTCTTAATAAAATTAGTCTAGTTTTGGTGTTTTTAATCCTCATATTCTTATAGTTTTTCTTTCATCATCTTATTTCACCTCCTGAAGGCCAGATTCTGTAATTAGTGTTCAGATTATAGTTTAACAGTGTTCATCCCTACCACTGATGCTACTCATTAATAATCATACTTTCCTTTCTGACACCGAAGGAGGGGGGCAAGAGTGCGCCTATTGTACAGCTCTCTCTCTCTCTCTCTCTCTCTCTCTCTCTCTCTCTCTCTCTCTCTCTCTCTCTCTCGTGAATATATACATACATTATATATATATATATATATATATATATATATATATATATATATATATATATATATAATGTTGAACATTTATCTACAGAGAGAGAGAGAGAGAGAGAGATCAAACCTGCTTTGCAGTCATTTATTATTGCACTTTGTTTCCGTCCCTTTTGTCAGAATTCTATACATTTAAAGATGTCACCGTCCATTCTGTGTCCTTCTAACCTTTTGCTCCAAAACCTTCCTTGGGGGGTAACCCAGGCTGGGGCACAGCTGCTCATTGCTGCATTTCCTCCTTGGACCCAGGGTGTTCACACATGCAGCAGTCTGGCAAGCTAAACACGCAAGATTTTACTGTCATTTTTTCCCATTAGTCTGAGGTTAATGAGATCAGTCTGTTCGGGTTATACTGTCTGACATAACCCAGTATACCACAACCATACAGTGTTATTTTATTACACATAAACGCTTATCAAACGACCCGAGATAACACGGGCTGTGGCTACTGAACAGCACAGTACATCATCGGAGCGCTCCATCATGATCTTTTTTTCAGTTAACTATACATTCCGATATACAGAGTTTTTTGATGATGTTCATAAAATCTCTTGTGGTCTAGGTGTAAAATACTACCTTTTTTTTTTTCACAAGCATAGGTTCGAGTCTCCTACAACTGACTAAAGCTTTTTGATCATAAGGAGTTATCTGGGGCGTATACTGTATATCTTCTGCCCTAAATTTTTCCGGACTAAAGCAGCCAAGTCTCAAGCCCCTAAACCTTAGAAAGGGTAACATAGGTTTGTCTCTTATCGTTGACCATTCCCTCTCATCCTTCCACTTAAGACATGGTGATTTTGACTTATAGCATCTCCTCGTTTGTTTTTCATTTTTCGAAAAAACCTTTCCTCTCACTTTCATGTAACGTGTTTAATTTCCAGGAGTTTAGTATGGCCTTGCTATTATTTTTTAAGTTAAATCTTTTGTTATATTCTGATTCTAATATTGCTAGTTTACTCGCACACAAAACCTGTCGAACCTAATCTGCATTTAATACACTCATCCTTTTTGGGGGGTGGGGGATTGTTTCGCGCTCCAGAAAAAAAAAAATGCAATGCAAAAATGCAAATGAATGCAGTTAAAGTGACAGTACCGGTGGCACGTGAGCAGCTTACCCGCGACAGAAAAAATGTAGTTACACTTTTTGTGCACTACACTTTTAAAAAACACGTTAATGAAAAAATGTACTATACTGCATGGCCGGATTAATTAAGTATACAATATCCCTTATGAATGCGATACAGTAGAATATGTACAGTAATTACATCATTATATTTCCTCTCAAGACACACTGGAACCCGGAGGAACTTGGTCTGTTTCTGCTTCGATGGGTTTTTAAGTAAGGAAAAATTCTATGCGTCCCACCAACCCCCACGATACGGACTTGATCTGCATGTATCTCCTTCTCTTGTATTTTGTTTTAATATTTCTCATGTGTGTGTGTGTGTGTGTGTGTGTGTGTGTGTGTGTGTGTGAGAGAGAGAGAGAGAGAAACTGAATCATACACACACACACACACACACACACACACTCGCCAGTCAAATCACCAGTGCTCTGAACCCAATGGAGTGTCAGAGGGGCAGCAGCTGGCCATGAAAGGCAACTCTCCATCTCAGTAGAGAGTCACCGATGGAAAAGGTTTGCAATTTTGCAGGGTGTAAAAGAAATTAATAATCTTGGGGTGGGTTTCGCTGTAGGTACACTGCTTTCACCTTTAACTAGCCCAGATTTTTGTCCTTTTGCATCCTTTTTAACATACTTCACCGTCAGAAAAACTCTACGGCTTCTACATCATTTCCATAATACTTCTTCGTTAACCCACCCCGTCCCGTCGACGTATGGGTACGTTACAACATTTTGCATTTGCCAGTCCCGACGATGTACTGGTACGTCGTGCAATTGCAAGGTCCCTAATTTGCACAATTTCCAATTTTCGCGCGCGATTTTTCGTACGTATACACGGGACACCTTCCTCTATTCCTCTACAAGATGCCAAGCAGATACAATGCCTTACACCACATAACCTCCCCCTCCATTGTCTTGGCAATTCACCTGTCACCAGTGACCTGGCCAATAAAGACATCAGGGCCAGAGTGATTCCCCAATTGAAGACAATGTGGAGGACAAAGTTTACATAGCATTAGAGGAAGAAACAGTCAGAAATGATGATCAGGTAATGTTGCAAAAGAAGATCAGGAATGGTGATGAGTTAGTAAAACAATGCTTATAATGCATATATTACTGTTTGAAAACCAATATACTCTCGTACTACATATAAATTCGTACCAAATAAATAAATAAATGCCGTTTATGAGTGGTGTGGAATAGTTATCTTCCCATTGAACTCGTTTTCTTTGCAGCCAGCCTGATAGAAAACCCTGTAAGGTAAGGAGGTACTCCTACCTGTATCTAGTATTTTAAACCTCAGGTGAGCGATTTCTCTATGAATTTTTGATGTTTCTCACCAAAAGCAGAGGTTTTAGCCAAAAAAACATTTTTCAAAAAATGCTTAGGACTGGGGGGTGTTGGAGGTGCGAAAATGCTCGGGACGTGATGGGTGAAATCCATCATATGCTAGTGTTAAATTGTTGTTACTGTCACAGACATTTGTTAAATTGCTTGTCTGGTTGCATGGCGATTTCTGGAGTTCATTGCTTCCTTTACTATGGGATTCGGGTGTTCAGGCTTCATAGATCCATTCATTATGACGTGGCATTGGTCTGAGTTACTGTCGTTCGGGTCTCAGCTTCATTAACAACTATTGAGTAAAATCTCATGTAATATCGCCTTATGAGTTATGCAATGTTCACTATATCTATGCCAGCGCTGCGTGCTGTGTACAGTTCGGGCCATCGTATTGAGAAAAAGAATATATGGTACGGGACAAGCTGACAGCACAGATAAGGGATGCAAAATTGACTCCCCAGTCGAGAAGTAAAACACACGAACAGTGTCTAAATGATATTACTATGCTTACGTCAACGATACGAAATATCGTCATGTCCACTGATAATATATAAATATCAATGGACACGACAATATGAAAGTTTGAATATAATTCGCGATTGTTAGGTAATCCCAGTCTGTCTGGTCATGCAGACCCATCAACCACAGGTAAGCAACTGCCACTGCAGTGAAACGGTGTTCCCTTTCAGCAGACAGCGCCTCGCCACAGCAAGGCGCGGGAAAGAGTGTGGAAGCTGGTTCCCGGATGGACGCTGCATTCTTTATACCCAATAAGTGGGACACCATTTTATGCTCCATTTCACCCTGTTATTTGGTCATTGGATTACCACTCAACGTTGCACTTGGTTTCCTCTGCTCCAGGAAACTTTTAGATTTGTCACTCAGAGTAGGACCACTTGAAAATGAAAGAAAAGTAATACATGTGACAGGATGGATGGGAGAAATAAGATGAAAAGGGTTTGACATGGAGTAAAAGAATGATAAAGGTGAAGGACGCAGTAGGCAAGTGAGTACATGAGGGTCACCACCACCACCTACCACCATAATTCGCAATGGATTAGCCAAATTATGTCGAGTGAAATTATGGACAAATACTTGCCTTTTTTTTTTTTCAACTGAGCAGTAACTATATGAGATAAACTGCTTTGCAGTGTGATAAAATGTGATTTAATGCTAACATTTAAAAGTCATCTGGAAATGCAATAGTCTTTTGATATTCAGCTAAATATGTTCTCTTGTGCATTGCACATTTCGGAAATCAAATGCTCTCTACGTACAAATGACAGAGAACACAACGGCAGATCAACATTCCTATGCATTGTACAGAAACAACCATTCAGACATGCATACAGACTCCTGCCATGCCATACCTGACGCATGCAAATATATACTGTATAATACATCCATGAAGGAAAGCATTCGCGCACACACACACACACACACACACACACACACACACACACAGGATGAACGTGTCGAAGGGTAATTAATAAACGCTTTATCAATTTTATTCCGACCAAAACAGCGAAAAAAAAAAAAAAAATACAGAGCAAAAATGAAAACCTCTCTCTCTATCTATCTATTGCCAGACGCCATAATCCCGTAAGGGGTGGCCGTTTGACTTTGAGTTACTTGTTTTACGGAGAGGGGCACTAACCCTCCACCATAAAACCTAATTAGCATTTTAATCAGTTCGTGCATAATCGCACTGTCATATAAGTCATTTCCTTCCCCGATGAGGTGGTCAGGTAACGAGTGCATGATTGGTGGTCAGGTGAAGAGTGCATGATTGGTGGTCAGGTAAAGAGTGCATGATTGGTGATCAGGTAAAGAGTGCATGATTGGTGGTCAGGTAACGAGTGCATGATTGGTGATCAGGTAAAGAGTGCATGATTGGTGGTCAGGTAACGAGTGCATGATTGGTGGTCAGGTAAAGAGTGCGTGGTGGTCAGGTAACGAGTGCATGATTGGTGGTCAGGTAAAGAGTGCATGGTGGTCAGGTAAAGAGTGCATGATTGGTGGTCAGGTAAATAGTGTATGATTGGTGGTCAGGTGCAGAGTGCATGATTGGCGGTCACGTGAAGAGTGTATGATTGATGGTCAGATAAAGAGTGCATGATTTTCTCTTCGCTGTTTTCTCCAGCTGTGAGAAAATAAAGAGAAAATCATGCACTCTTAGTATGGTTCATTCCAGACAAGGATGGTATGTTTTCTCCCCTGTCTGTTTGTCTGTCAGCAGGATTATGCAAAAACTAAAAGAGAGATTTGGACCAATTTTGGTGGGTTGACAACCCATGCCCCAGGGAACAATCGATTAATTCTGAGACCCATCCTGATCGTATTACAGATTCTGGTTCCGGAATTATGTTGTCCTTGTCAGAGAGATGCTCTTCACTGAGTGCCCCTCTAGTTTTTAAGTATTTCTCTTGGTGGTGACCAATTAATAAATCATCAGTCGTCACTATTCTCGTGATTGATATTTCTGATAATACTTTTTCAACGTCTCTATAATTTTCTATACTTTCACATACACTTGGTAAGATAGTGTCTCTTCGCAGTTGAAGGGTGGTTTCACAGTGAAGGTTGATGCTGTTTGCGTTTTCTTCAACAGACAAATAGTTATTAAGGAAAGCTTACCTCACTAGTGTAAACTTCATGCTTTATAATGTGTTGATATAAAGAGCAGGCATACATAGAAATGCGAAGTGGCTGGAAAACATTTTCAAAAGGTATGTCCACTGCTTCTGAAAATAAAGACGGTAAAGTGTAAAGATACTTCTATGACTGTGTATATTTCACTGATTAAACCCACATCCTCTGATATCACCACACACACACACACACACACACACACACACACACACACACACACACACACACACACACAGGGGACAAATACTGAAATCATGTACTGTAAACATGAAGGGTGTTGAAGGAGTTATGTGAAAATATCCGCTGTATTTAATTCCCCCTTATTTCGCATTTTATGACACACTCTCTTCTCCAGGCTTCTCTTGCTACTTTCACCTTTGTCCATTCATCTATTGGCCATCACAGTCTTCGCCTCCTCATCTTCCTTCCTGTGATAGCCCAACCCATTTCTCTCCATTTTCCTAGGCCTCTCCGTTTTGCCTTGATTTTCCATTTTCCTCATAGCATCTTATTTTTTTCTTTATTCCTTTCCTTGCATGTGAGTTATTTATCTACCTAGTGCTCCAGAATCAATATTTTCAGTTAACCAGTCGTTACCAAAAGACATTTTCACAACAACAATATCTAAATCCTAGCTCTCTCATTAATCTACAAGGAGAAATGAAAATATTTGGACGTGTAACGTAACTTTACGCAAGGAAATTACCAAATGTCCCTCTTCCCTTTCGCGTAATTATGAAATGTACGCGTCTTTACCAGGCGTTTAGTTACTCCCCTTTGATATAAACGCCAAGACAAAAACATGATTTGTTGTGACAGGACGGAGACGTGTTGATTAGTCAGTACTTCTTTGTCATATTTCAACCCTGCCTCTTCCTTTTACACATGTCTTAGTCTCATCCTTGCCATGTTCTTGTCACCCCTGCCACATTTTATCTCCACCCTTGCGATATTCCTTTCACCTCTGCCTTATTCTCCTCATCCCTGTATTATTTCTTTCCCATCTTCCTTAATCTTTTTACCCCTGCCATTTTATCATCACCCCTGTCTTCTCTTCATCTTTACCTACTTCATTTCACCTCTGCCTTACACTCTTTATCTCTGCAGTACTCTCTTTTCCACTGCCTTACTCTCTCTGTCCTTGACTTACTATTTTCTTTACTGCTGCCTCACTCTCCACACTTCTTGCTGTCTTTACCTCTGCATTACTCTATATATTCCAATCTCACTCTCTTTACCCTTGCCTTACTCTTTGTATCCCTTGTTTTCGTCTCTCTCCCCTTACGGTACTCTTCTCTCCCCTGTTTCACTCCCCACATCCCTGCCTCACTCCCCACCCCTGCCTCTACCCACACACCTGCCTTACTTCCAACACCCCTGCCTCACTCCTCCCCCCTGCCTCTACCCCACACCCCTGCCATACTTCCCACACCCCTGCCCCAATACCCACACCCCTTCCTCGCTACGAACATTTCTGCCTCACTTCCCACACTCCCTGCCTCACTTCCCATACCCCTGCCCCACTAACTACACCCATGTCTCACTTTCCACATCCCTGCCTCACTGCCCACACCTCTGATTCACTCCTCAGTCACTTAACTCACTCTCATCACACCACTTCTTTCCTTCTTCTTCTTCTTTTTTTTTTTTTTAATATCTTTTTCACCCCTGCCCCATTCTCCTTCTCGGCTTTTAAATCTTTTCGCTTGCCTGACTTCAGTCACTTGTCTTACTAATTATATCGGAATATAATTTTTCAACACTCTCCATTTTCCTTTTCCTGTTTCACTGTATTTACTCTTCCCTCATCCCTCATCCTCTCGCACCTCGCTCAAACTTTGCATTTCCCTCCGGCCCTATCCAACGTAATTCATTTCGCCTAGACTTCTTTTTCTTCTCATGGTAGTTTCACTGCCTCACTGGTCATCCTGTTCTGCTCTCCGCTTCTGCCCCCCACAGCCACCTACCATGAAAGGTTATATAAGAGGGGGGAGTCAGGACGTCACGCATCTGAGGCAAGCGCCAGTCTTGCGCTGCCATATCAAAAGACTCAAAGTATGTGTTGAGGATGTAGTGTCAATGCTCTCATTTTTAGTCCATTCTGCTGGCCTGTTTGGCTTATAAATGTACCAAGAGAAACTGGAGAGTTTCTACGACTTTCCACCACTGAGTTTTGAGGTTTTATTTATTTGTACACTTTTAGAACTCCTTAATGGTATATGAAGACGGATGACTGCAACCATAGCGTATTGATCATGCAGTGTTAATATTCCAATATCTTGTCCATTATGTCATCTTGCTCTGCTCATGGATGCATCCAGTGGGACAGAAGATATTGTGTAAACTCTCTTCGATGCAATATTTTTCAGGATGCAAATATTTATTGGAAAGTCAAGACCTGTCCAGACAAACAGAGGAGAAAACAGTACCTTTGCGCAAGTGCAGAAGAACTGGGTCATTTCAGGCTAAGTTATAGGAGGCATAGTGAAAGAATGGTATCAGGTGGGGGCAAGTGAGGGGAAAGTGTATTAAATCCCACTCCCCCTCCCCCCGGTAAATCATCAGACAAATTACTCAATCCTCGTGTGCTCAGGATACGGCAATACCTTCCTTTGTCCTCACTATGTACATTTGCCCGCTGTAGTCCTCTAGGGAATCATGCAACATTTTTGCAGTCTTTCAGGCAAAAAAAAAAAAATTCTTCATCCCATGCTAGCCATAGACATAATGTAAAAATTTTGATAATCGTCTAATCCTTTTAATCAAATTTATTGCTGAAAAGTTCTTCAGGTTAGGTGCTATTATGTTGGTAATCAGTACACGTCAAACTCAGTTAAGCAACTAAAATTCATCGAGAGTCGAACTTATGTGTTTTTGGCGACGTTCCAAGAATCGAGGGTCCACGGGGTCGCAAAGGGGTGGCCAAGCCTTAGTGACCTAAGGAGAAATCCTTATGGTGAACTGCAGATATTCCCCCAGATGTTTAGGATGGCCAGATTCATTCAGACTCTTGGTCATCCTCCTTTCGGGATTTTGCCGAAAGGCCATTGCACTTGACATCTAAAAGGCTATCGATGGAGTCTGACAATTTTATAAAATCCAAACTGCTCTCTTACAGTTTCTATCCTTCTATCTGCACCTTCATTTCGAGCCCTCCTTTCTGGTCGTTCTACAGCTGTTGCTGTAGACGACCACCGTTCTCCTCCCAGGGCTACCAATGATGGTCTTCCTCAGGGTTCTGTCCTGTCATCAACTCTCTTCCTCCTCTTCATCTAAGCTGTACATCTAACCCTGCCTACTCGTACGCTGATGACTCCACCCTTCAACTTATCATCCGCTTTTCGTAGCAGCTACCTCAGCAGTTCTTCAACAAACAAGATATGAGGCTATGGCACACTTATATCTGACCTGGCTCATATCTCCGATTGGGGTAAAAGTATCCTCTTGCTGGCTCCCTTCAACCTCTGTCTCCTCGCTGCACTGTTGCATTTTTATGTCTTTTCTATAGCTACTTCAATGGCCACTGCTCCTCTGAACTGTCTGCTTGCATCCCTCCACCACTACAGAGGACGTGTAGTACCCGCCAAGCAGCAAGCTCTCATCCCTTTTCTAACACTAATGCAAGAGTTAACTGTTACTCCCAGTCCTTTATGTATGCAACCGGTCAACTCTGAAACTGGCTTCCTCTGTATATCCTATGACCTATGACCTCCAGTCTTTCAAACGCAGTGTGTCCAGGCATCTCGAAAAGAACGAATCTTGAAACTGGCTCTCCTTTATCTTGTTTTCAGTTTCCTTGGAGGGAACAATCTTGTGGGCTTTTAGCCTTTGGTTCTTTCTTCCTTACATAAAAAAAAATAAAAACCACTCCATTCTTTCTCCTAAATCCCACAATCCCTCTCCCTTTTTCTCCTCTCCCCTTCCATCCTACTTTCCCCCCACCCCCCTCTTCCGTCACACACTTTCTCGAGTCACTCGTTCTTTCTCATCCTCCGAGCTCACTCTACCTGCCCACACACCTGGCCTAGTTGTCACGTAGCCCATTAGCCACCCCACTCTCCACATCCTCCCACCTGCTTCACTAGTCTCTGCCACACCCAACAACCTGCCCTTCCTCTCAATGTCCTTATACTTCTGCTAGACTCATTGTGCTGCAAACACACACACACACACACACACACACACACACACACACACACACACACACACTCTCTCTCTCTCTCTCTCTCTCTCTCTCTCTCTCTCTCTCTTAACCAGACTGTTCTTTACGACTATTGTCTCCCACATCGTCACCTTAATCCTTATTCTATTAATGTCAGCTTAAACCTTCATTTTTTTTATTTCCAATTTCCCTCAGTATTCCCCATCTGTCCTAGCTTCAAGGTAGTCTTCCTCTTCTGCTTTATTTCAGATCTCTCACGAGTTTTCCGGTTCCTGCATTTTTCCGCACCATTCCAGCCTAAGCTTCTACCTTCATCCTTATTTTCCAGTTCAAGCCTCTCTCTGCCGGTTTTCCACCCCAGTTCACCCTTATCCATTATTTTATCAAAATGAACCACCTTTGTTTTCGAGTCTCATCCACTTTCCCTCTTATTCCAGTGCTTACTCGATTCTCTGTTTTCCGGATCGTCCCCTTCATCCCTCCCACTTTCACTCCAGTGGTCTCTCTTCCTTATTCTGTATAGACCTACTCCTACTTCCTTATGCTAATGGAAGTCATGCTAAAAGATGATGATGAAAGGAAGGTCGTGTTTTGCTCACTCACTAGGATTTGTAAAGAGGTACTGCAACATCTGAAGTGAGGTATGAAACACACATTCTTTTGGATAATTCATCGCATTGTTTTTGTTTGCTATTTTTTATGCAAGGAATAAGGAACCAAAAACCAGAGCCCGCAAACTGTTCAATATATATATATATATATATATATATATATATATATATATATATATATATATATATATATATATATATATATATAACAGAGAGTCAAATTCAAGATCCGTTCATTTCGAGATGCCTGGTAGGAAATACAGACAAAGGGAGACAGTTCCAGAGTTGACCTGCTGCATAAATGAAGGACTGGGAGTAAAGGTTAACTCTTGCATTTGAGCGTTGGACAGAAAAGGGATGAAAGTTTGTTGCTAGACGGGTGTTACGCGTCCGTCGTAGTGCTGGAAGGATGCAAGCAGACTGTTCAGAGCAGCAGTGACCAATGAAGTTCCGGCATCTTGTTACTGAGTAGCCCACATATCAACGGTTAGATAGTTTTCAGCCTATGGTCTATCTATCCATGTATCTATTGCCAGACGCCTCAATCCCGTTTGGGGTGGCCGCAAACAAATCGCCTCCAAGTCGCCCTGTCCCCCGCCATTTCACTGCCCTGCTCCCAACTCACACACCCCTCTCTCATATACCTCTCCACCCCATCCCTCCATCTCATCCTCGGCCTCCCCCTCCCTCTTTCCAACTCCTCCTCACTCATATACACTCTCTTCGTCAGTCTTTCACCCTCCATCCTCTCCACATGGCCAAACCACCTCAGTGTGTTCCTCATAACGCTTCCTATCACATCCACATCCACACCACAACGCTCCTTTATATCCTCATTCGTCAGCCTGTCTCTCCACGTGACTCCACAGGCTCCTCTTAAATAACTCATTTCCACTGCTCTCACTCTTGACTTGTGTCCTTCCAACAATGTCCAAGCTTCACTTCCGTACGTTAGAGTTCGTATCACAATACTGTCATGTAGTAACTTTTTCACTTCCATGCTCACTTCCCTGTTTCTTATCACTGCTTTCAAAGAACCAGCAATCTTTCTTCCCTGCTGTACCCTTTCAAGCACTTCACCCTCCAAACCTCCATCCTTACTCATCACACTACCCAAATACTTAAACGTACTCACATTTTCCAATTCCTCACCATCTAACCTCGTTGTACATTCACTAACTTCACCTCTCTCAAAGACTATCACTTTACTCTTCCCTAAATTCACCTTTAGGTTCCGTTTCTTACATACTCTCTCAAACTCATCCACCAAGCCTTGCAGCTCCCCTTCGTCTTCACTCAACAACACAGTATCATCTGCAAACAACAGTACAGGGAGTTTCCAAACACTATCCTCTCTCACCAGGGCCACTCCAACATCCACTACCCTACCTTGTACCTCTTTTATTACCCCATCCATGTACAGATTGAACAACCATGGAGACATGACACATCCCTGTTTCAAACCAACTTTCAAAGAGAAAAATTCACTTAGTTCACCATCTACACGCACTACAGCCTTCGCACCATCGTACATACTCTTCACAGCATTCAACAACTTCCCATCTACTCCATATATTCTTAACACTTTCCACAATCCTTGTCTATCCACCCTGTCATATGCTTTCTCCAAATCCATGAAAGCCGCATACAACTTCTTTCCCTTCTCTAGAAACTTTTCCACTAAAGATCTAAGAATGAATATCTGATCTACACAACCTCTTCCCTTCCTAAAGCCTCCCTGTTCTTCTCCAACTAATTTCTCTGTACTTTCTCTAACTCTGTCTATAAGTATCCTACCATACACTTTTCCTATTATACTAAGAAGACAAATCCCCTTATGATTACGACATACTTCTTTTTCCCCTTTTCCTTTGTACAAGGGAATAATTATACCTGACTTCCAATCCTCCGGGACTCTACCTTCCTCCCAGGCCAATCTGCACATCTTCCACATCCATTCTACTACTATCTCTCCCCCGTGCTTCAGCATTTCACCACACACTCCATCAATTCCTGGGGCTTTCCCTGATTTAACTTTCTTCATTGCTTCCACAACTTCTATCCTACTGATTTCTTCCTGTCTTCTCACCTCCCTCCTTCTCCCAGCCATTCCCCAGCCACTTATACTCGCATTACTTCCATCCTCTACGTTCAACAATTCCTTAAAGTGTTCTCTCCATCTGCTCACTTTTTCTCCCTTCTCCACTAGTAATCTACCATTTTTATCTTTCACTCCCCTGCTAACCTCACTTCCACCCTGTCTTACTCTTTTCACTTCTCTCCAGAACATTTTCTTACAGTCCCTCCACTTTACACTCAAATTCCTTCCAATTCCTCATCCACTCTCTTCTTACTCTCTCTTACTAATCTTTTCACCTCTCTCTTCCTTTCCACATATAACTCTCTCTTCCGCCTCTCAACTTCTTCCACGCCCCTATTTCTCACCCATTCATTGTATGCTTTCTTCTTTTGTGCCACAGCCTGTTTCACCTCTTCAGTCCACCACGCTGTTCCTTGCACCCCCCTCCGTCTTCTCATCCTTCCACACACCACATCACATGCTGCACATATTTCTTCTGTAAATATCTTACACACACCTTCCACGTCTCCCATCTGCTCCAATTCATATTTGCCCAATCGTTCCTCCACTTCTCTCTTATACTCTGCCTTTTTCTCATCCTCTTGTAACCTTTCCACTCTCCTTGCAACTACTCCTTCCTTTCGTCTTTCCCTTCTTCTATTCCTCCATCTCACTTGCATCCTAATTCTGGCCACCACCAAGTAGTGGTCAGAAAGTCCACTCCCCCAACCTCTATACACTCTTGCATCCTTTACACATCTTCGCATCCTTTCATCCACACACACATAATCAATCATTGCCTTCCTTTCATTCAGTTCACCCCCCACCCTTCTCATCACTCGCCATGTATACCTGTGGATCATTTTATGCCTGAAGAGGGTATTGGCTATCACCAACCCCCTCCCAGCACAAATGTCCACTAACGCACTCCCATTCTCATCTATCTCAGCAGGCACACCCCACTCACCAACTATTCCATCCACCTTCACATTATCAACTTTACCATTCATATCACCAATCAAAAACACTCTCTCATTCCTTCCAAACTTTTCCATGCACACTTCCACATTTGTCCAGAACTCTTCTCTCACTCTTCTAGCACAATCTTGCGTTCGCGCATACACACACACAATCGCCCACATTTGTATTCCAACTTTCAACTTTACCCACACAATCCTTGACCCAACTGATCCATGCTGTCTTATGCTCTTCTTCCATCTTTTACCCACAACTATACACACTCCTTCCTTTGCCCTCTCATTCTCATCTACTCCTGCACATATACCCCATCCATACTCCCATTCTCTCACACTTTCTCCTCCCCATTTTGTTTCAGTTATTCCACATACATCCACTTTCGCACCCTCAAGCACCTGGACAATCTCTCTCTCTTTCACCTCATCATTCGCTCCTCTTACATTCCATGTACTCATTACCAAGTCCTTTGTCCGGTCCTGGGTTGTCATCGTTTGGTCAGTCCTTGTCCGAGGCTTCTTGTTTGTTTTTTTAGTTAGTTGTTTTCCGGGGAGGGGCACTAACCCTCCGCCAACCCTTTTAGTCGCCTTTTACGACAAGCAGGGATACTGGGGGAGTATTCTTGAAAACCCCCCTACCCCCAGGGTAGGGAGATGAGAAACTGATAAATTTATACACAACTTTTTGTGAACTTAAGGGAAACCTTTAGCTAGCGGCTGGGTAGTGGTTAGTCCATAGTTTGATTTTACTTAGTGTGCAGACGTTACATCATCATCATCATCAGGACCTAGGGCAAGGTGTGGAGTAGCAACGTCCAGAGCAGCGGCCAAATTTGCCCAGTCCAATGGGCGACACTTCCCTTCACTCACCATACAAGCCCCCGGAATCCTGGCTCCATATGATACGCCAAAAACATTCACCATGTACTGTAGCTTCACATGAACTTAACCGACAGAGTCACTCCGGATGTTGACACGTTAAAAAGGGGTGCCAAATCCCTGATCATGCACTTCTCCTCACAACATTCATCCAGCCAGCTCGATCTCTTGTCAGCACCCTAACTTCACCGACTAATAAACTACAAATTATTACCAGAGTTTTCGTGTATGTGGGGAAAGAATCGGTTACCTCTGGAATGTATTTAGTTGTAAACATTGTATTTATATGTAAATATGTACGTGTTTTGCTGATTATAAGGTTCATAAAACTTCAAGTTACAGTTTCTCCTGGCTACAAAATCAGTACCCTCCTATACATATATCGTTATATGGTACTTTTTTCGTTACATGATACTTTTCTCGTTACATGGTACTTTTTTCGTTATATGATACTTTGTTGGTTATATGGGACTCATTTAACCCCACATTCAAAAGCTAACTTTATTTGTTTTAGCCAAAGAGTAAAAGGTGCCATTTTTTAATAACAAAAGAAATAATTGGACACTTTAATTCTAAAAATGAGACTTGCATTATTCTTTAACTCTGAAACAACTGATGGATAAAATACACAGTTACATTCCGCACAGAGCGCACATCATACACTGTATATGCGTTCTTGCAGTTCATAATTTTGCAGATAACTGTGGGTGCAACTTTGACATCATTTAAATTCAGGAGATTATACATATAGATATTACACCTATTCACTTAACAGTAATTTGTGTTTCTGTATACGCTGCACTTCGTCTTAAGATAAAATACATGTAGGGTGTGAAATAGCATTGCTTCGAAGTAGTATGCTGTGGAACATTATATACAGTAGACTACAGCGATTAAGGAATATGAAAAATATCCCCTATTATGCCATTATTCTTCATGTGCCTAAGAATACACTAAGAAAAGTATTACCCACACTTCTTATCGTATATTCCTTGCGCATTGAGTATTCGTTGCACAAACCTACAATAAACAGTAGAACAATAAGAGAATACTATTGTAACGTTTCTTTAATACGATAATATCAAACGTAACAATATTGCAGTGTGTGATGATACTGCCATATCTTATTATGCTTGGTATATTACAGCCTGATAATATTATAGTGTTTACCGATATTGTCTCATTTTCTGCAACTGGCACTAACAATACTGCAGTGTCTGATATTAATACGAGAACACATAATTTGATATAACAGAATTGCAGCGACATTAAATATAGCGAAAGCTCATTGCACACCATATGTAACAGTGGTGTCTTATTAACCATTCCCATCATATCAGATGTATATCAGGCATATGGTTGTATGTAACAATTATTAATTACAAATTTTATTGATGATATTGCAAACCTTCATGGTACGCAACTAACAGCTATAATATTCCCGTGTTGATGGTAGTACAAGAACGCATACACGGATACAACAGCACTGCGGTGACTGGCCATATACCAAATGCTCATAATTCATTACTTACAGCAGTAGCCAGTTATCCAATATCATTATATCATATGCACCGTAGCTGTATTAGGTGATATGACTGTATCTCTTAATTAGGACGTACATTAAACTAATGATATAGCAAACACTTGCTCCAATCACTTTCAGCAGTATCACTGCTTTGTATGACGAATTTTTTGCAATAAAGTACACTAAATGTATTCTAAAAACACAATGGTACAACTCTGGCATTAAATTTGCGAAATATAATGGTCATTTACACGCACAGCGGTGTTGGAGTGGGACACGTTCACGAGGTGTGTGTGTGTGTGTGTGTGTGTGTGTGTGTGTGTGTGTGTGTGTGTGTGTGTGTAACATTTCCCGTTATAGTCACGCCTCTGAGAAAGAACAACAATGCTGTCATAAAGCAGAAGACCTATTTTAAATCCAGTACGATTAGTCTTCTCAGCATCGCAACAATGACCCAATCGATAAACTATAAAAGCATGCAATTACCCCACTAATAAGCCTCGACACCCCATAAAACGTTGAACTTATAAGTCGATCCCAGTCTTCATAATCAGCAGTTGGGAAATCCAGCATGCATTTGTGATTATGTCAACACCCACACTTAATTCAGTGGACTAATTGGTGCTAATCCATTACTGACAACAGGGAATGGACAATACAACGGAACCTGTGTGTGTGTGTGTGTGTGTGTGTGTGTGTGCGTGATGAGAGAGGTACCACTCTAATGATGTAACGGCGGGAATTATAGGTGCTGTAGAATGAAGGTGGTATGACATAGTTTTTTTTTTTTTTTACTACTCCGGCGTAGGTTTGACGTGGTTGTAATATCAAACATAAAAATGGATCGTGAAAATACAGTAAACAATTCGAAGGTGTGGAGTTGGGTGTACTTGAGGATTAAATGAAATATAAGTGTCTGTGTTGTGTTTGTTTGGATGTTAGGCATGTGAGTGAGAATGTTGCAGTGTTTTTAGCAGAATATACCGTTTATCAGGCAATGTGAAGAGAGAGAGAGAGAGAGAGAGAGAGAGAGAGAGAGAGAGAATGTATCCCCTTTCATCACCTTCCTTCCATGACCCTCCTGGTGTAAACTGTACTGATTCATAATTGTTTGCTGTTAATGCTTGCTCTATTTGGGCCTTTGGTGTGTGTGTGTGTGTGTGTGTGTGTGTGTGTGTGTGTGTGTGTGTGTGTGTGTGTGTGATTTACTGATGAAATGAGGCACACTTGTGGAGATGGTAATTATTAAGCATCTTTCCAGCAAGGTGATGGTACATTAGAAGTGGAGAGTAGTGTGTCGAAAAGAGGATAAGTGGCAGGAGAGTAGAAGACTATGATGTGAAACAGGATACTGAATATTCTCTCTCTCTCTCTCTCTCTCTCTCTCTCTCTCTCTCTCTCTCTCTCTCTCTCTTTCATTCTCTCTCTCTTTCATTCTCTCTCTCTCTCTCTCTCTCTCTCTCTCTCTCTCTCTCTCTCTCTCTCTCTCTCTCTCTCTTTCCCATTCTCTCATATACTAGTTAACCGCAGGCATCATTCAAGTTCTATGCACAGACTGGAGTGCATATTGAAGGTGTCCACCAGTTTGGCTTCGGTATATGAGGAAATACCGATTAGAGAGATAAATGGTTCTTTGGAATTAAGGCGGATTGCGTTTATTGAAACTAATATTGTTCCACTGATTTATAATGGTGCTGGATTGGATGGTGCTCTCTCTCTCTCTCTCTCTCTCTCTCGCTCTCTTAAACCGAGAAACAAAGGGAGTGAAAGTGGCGACGCGAGACACAGACAAACGGCAAACAAAGGTGTCAGCTGATAGTAAGATAAAAGAAAGAAAAAAAACAACAACAGAAGAGGCAAAGGAGGGTAGGAATTTTAAAGAGAGAGAGAGAGAGAGAGAGAGAGAGAGAGAGAGAGAGAGAGAGAGAGAGAGAAGCAGCAGGTATAAAGAGTTGGAATGAGAGGCCACACGCACTTCATTGCCTCCCTCCCCATTACCTCTCACTAAGGCGTTCTGCGTTTAAAATCTGGCCGTGATCGTTGCATGAAAATAATGAAAATAAAGTACGATATTATTTTTTTTTCCACATCTGACTCTGTGTATTACTTAGAGAAGGGAAGGTGGTGTGGTTGTCCCCATCACCAACAAATTACAACACAAACACCCTAAGGACGTCAAGTTTGTGATATACTGGCCATAGCTCACTGAGGGTTGGTGTGATGTTACTGGATGGAGTGATAGCATGACGCTGCTGCTCCTCACAAGCAAGAAACAGCCTAAAAAAATAATAAGCCCTATCAACTTTTTTTCGGCAATGTCTGATATTTGAGAAGCTTCATGAGGAAGTACAGTCCACTGTTATATCCACTGTACCACAATCACTAACAATATGATCGTAAAAAAAAGGAGAAAATGAAAATGTGTACTCTGTAGCACCTACGCCTTACAGATGGTTTACGATCCGAACATTTGACTTTGCCGTGTGCCTTTCATGTTCGACTGATTGTCTTCAAAATCGATATACTTCTTTCTTGTCTGATTTTCAAACCTTTCACCAAATTTGGTGTTAACTGGATCAAAACTAAGCTGACCGTGACATGCGACCTTAGCCTGTAACCTAATGTTCTCAAGATCGAACCTCCCCACCCTGTGCTGGCCTTCCATCAAATCTGTTTTAAGTCGAATCATAATTTTTTGTGGTGAAGGAACCAATATTTGATCTTATCCTGTGACCTTGAGCGTGGATTAATTATTCTTAAAGTCAAATCCCTTCATCTTTTCTCTACCACGAACCCGTCCACCAAGTTTATTTACATCAGGAACAATTGCGTAAGTTCATCTGTCATGTGACCTGTGATCTTTGACCTTTCGTTAAAAAAAAAAGAAACAATAACTTATCTCATTGTCCGACGCTCCCACGTTCAATCATTCTTTTATTTTTCTCTAAATTAGATAAAAACTGATGTAGTAATTTTGTTCATCACACACACACACACACACACACACACACACACACACACACACACACACACCGATCACAACATTACAACCCTCGCACTACGTCCACTAACTCTAAAACTGAAAGACTAGATGATGTTGCAGCCTGTGATGAGGGCAGAGCGTGGGATGCGAGGGAGGGGAGAGGAGAGAGCCATTGTGATTATGAGGGATAAAGAGGGAGCGATAAGGGTCCCGTCAGGGCTTATGGAGGGGGCGTTATGAAACCATTGGATCACCTCTGACTTTAATACAGCGAAAAATAGCTATTTTCGTCATCAGCGTCATCATTTCAATTAATTTAATTTTACTAAGTGATGTTTTGTAGCGAGAACTGTTAGCTTATGAAATTTCTCTGATTGCCGTCTGTTGGGAAGACGTGGAACACAAAGTGCGATTATTGCTTTGAGAGAGAGAGAGAGAGAGAGAGAGAGAGAGAGAGAGAGAGAGAGAGAGAGAGAGAGAGAGAGAGAGAGTTTTCCTAGGAAATTTTATAGGGCACGCTTTAAACGCACTTAATTGTTTTCATGGCCGATATTTTAAATAACATTATTTATTATATAGTCACTAGATTTGGTACAGGAAGTTTGTTGAAATACAGAGCAATGTGATGTAGTGTTCGCCCATATTTTCTTATTAATTTCGGTATTTTTTGAGATCAGTGTATATTGGCAGCAGAACAGTACAGTCTAATAATACATATCAAAGGCCACTTAACTTCATGTTCATAGATAACGTCACTTACTTATCAGTCTAAGTATTCATGTCACTAAACCTCCAACAAGTGGTCAGACATAGAGTGCCCCTTCAGATCCACTAAATTATTTCTTGTTCTCACATGCCTCTCTCTGGGCATAAAGATGATGGTCGTTGAGCAGGATGGACGTATCTTAGTCGACCTGGTTACATATACGCTACATATCTTCAAAGAACAACTTCAAGACAACACAAGATTATCACTTTATAGTACTTCTGGCGGCAGCTTGGTAACCGTTTCTGAAGAGATTGTAAAGTGTGTAGTGGCTTTTTATTGACCCTGTGGAATCGTCAGCAACTTACTGTTTCAGCTAACTGAATCTCTCTTCTTCATAACTAATATTATTCCTGGGCCTGTCCTTTGGGAACATCCGTGTGGTCCTAGATAAACTGATCTTTTTTTTAAATCTCAGTGTCAGTTGACTTCCTTCATAGGTTGCCTTCTTGTCTAGCTGTCTGTCACCGCTAAATTTTCTTCATAGTCTTCCTGTTCCTATTTTTCTCTTTATTTTCAAAGTTTATGCTGGGCATCTATTTCAGGGATATGTCTTCCAGATCTAGTATTACGAAGATGGCTAATTGGGTTCGTAAAGCTCTCAAAGAAGTTCCTCAGACTACTGACCTGTAACCTTATTTGGCTTTCAGTAGTATAGTGTTCCTTATGCATACATACTTAATCGCAAGTGTCATTTGGGAGATGACCGACGAATATAAGGGCATTAGTATATCCTGTTATTATTTATCAGCTTACTGTCACTTAGTTTAGCAGTATAATACTAAGACCTATGCAAGTACTGTGCAGCTCAATTATCATACCAACAGAGATCATTTTTTCCGTTTTTTTTAATATAAATACTTTTTGCTTTACGAAATAGTAGAATACATTAACACTGAATAAGGAAATGCACTTAATTACCATGTACTGTCGTTTTCTGGCTCTTAACGCACGTTAAACACTGCCCACTAATTTGCTTGAAGCGGCTAATTCAAGCAATATGCACTAATTTTCTTCTATGATCACTACAGTGATTGTATAATCAACTTAATGCCTTTCATGTGTCACTAGTTCACCAAACCATGTAAAGGTAAGTACTGGATCATGCCGTCTCCTCCAGCAACATTTTTTTTAATGCTTGCAAAGTAGCTTTAAAATGATATAAGGTGCTTACATAATTAACAAAGTTTCATAAATACTTTTCCTTCCCTCATTTCTCATTCGTTTCTGATTTCATGATCTCTCGGTAAACCGACAATGCAATTAGCAATCTAACAACATCAACAGACACACACACGTTGCCTCCCCAACAGCTCCAAGGTGACTGGTGATGGGTGGCAAGGTATAGAAACTTCGGAGGGGGAGTGAGCCAACTTCTCCCTCTAAAACTAAAATAATCCAGTTTCAAAGAGTGTAATGAAACTTCAAAATAAATAAGTACATTCCTTAGAATGCAGCCCCTTCTATCCCAGACGTAAATGTTTGTTCCCCAAAACGGTGGAGATACGTAATATTTATTTATAAAAATCAATCTACCAACACATCACATCATGACCACACATCCCTCTACCACCACACCACAATCTTCCACCAACATACCATACCACAGTCACACCACACCATTCCACTACCACACCACATCATCACCATACCACACCATCCATTTACTTTCCTCAATCACCATACCACATTGCTCCATTTTCATACCATACTTCTAAATCACCATACCACACCATCACCATTCCACAACCCTCTACCATCATTTCACACCCCACCACTACCATATTGCACCACCATCATCATACCACACCTCTTCATTACCATACAACACCACCACCATTCCACCTCAACCAATTACAATAACACGCCATTATACTGCATACCTCAACCCTTCACCCTATTATCAGCAGTAGAGGAGTGTTCCCATAACGTAAGTTAAAAAATAACAGAGATAGAGAAGCATCACAGTAATCCTGCGATTATCCGGACGTCCATTATCTGAACAATCCATTATCCGGATGCTGTGATCTGGCCGTTTGAATGTACAAACTTTTGTGGCCTAACATACCCCACAACCTATTTCTTATACATGACGTTGGTGTTGCCCGTGTGCTGGTGAGAAGCGTTGGAAGAATGCGGCTTATACCTGCCTCAGTCATCATTAACAGTTGTAACACACAGACATCATCATCGTGTAACTGACATGAAACAAGTAAGCTATTTAACTGGGGCACAGAAACGCCAACTGGGAGAAAAACAAGTAATTGTCATTGCATATGTTTAGAAAATGTTGGTTTTTGCATTTATCTACACACTCAAATCAGTTTATATGTGGTTTAACTAAAAAGAGCAAAGGAATATTATGTTGATAGATTGTACAATACTGGCATGTTATTTTATAAGCTGTCCCCTCATATGGAGTCACTCAGAACATCTTAATAACCATTACTATCAGGTCATATCGGAACACAAAATCGTAGAATATGTCTGATGTACAGCTAATAATTCAGCTTTATAAATTTACGGAGAAGAGGAACATGATTGAGAGGGGGAAAGTGAAAAGGGTGAAGCAAGACTGGAATGAAGAAGGGAGGGCGTTGAGAGAGGAGTGCAAACTGTGTGTGTGTGTGTGTGTGTGTGTGTGTGTGTGTGAGAGAGAGAGAGAGAGACAGACAGACAGACAGACAGACGTAAGTTAAAGAAAAACAGAGATAGAGAAGCATCACAGTAATCCTGCGATTATCCGGACGTCCATTATCTGAACAATCCATTATCCGGATGCTGTGATCTGGCCGTTTGAATGTACAAACTTTTGTGGCCTAACATACCCCACAACCTATTTCTTATACATGACGTTGGTGTTGCCAGTGTGCTGGCGAGAAGTGTTGGAAGAATGCAGCTTATACCTGCCTCAGTCATCATTAACAGTTGTAACACACAGACATCATCATCATGTAACTGACATGAAACAAGTAAGCTTTATAACTGGGGCACACAGAAATGCCAACTGGGAGAAAAACAACTATTTGACATTGCATGCGTTTAGAAAATGTTGGTTTTTGCATATATTTACACTCTCAAATCAGTTTTGATATGGTTTAATTAAAAAGAGCAAAGGAGTATTCTGTTAACTGATTGTGTAATACTGGCATGTTATTTGTAAGCAGTCCCCTTGTATGGAGTCACTCTGAACATCTTAATAATCATAACTGTCAGGTCATACTGGAACACAAATTGCAGAATATATCTAGAATCCAGTTAATAATTCAGCTTTATAAATTTACAGAGAAGAGGGACATGAAGAAGAGGGGGAAGGTGAAGAGGGTGAAGCAAGAGAGGAATGAAGAAGGGAGGGCGCTGAATGAAGAGCTGAGTGCAAAACGTGAGAGAGAGAGAGAGAGAGAGAGAGCAATCCCTCCGATGTCCAGATTAAAGCTGGACCCAGGCCTCCAATACACTCCAGTCCAGCAATCAGTGTCGTGTGGCTGGTTCATTAACACTATCCTGTCAGGTTCGCCACACTGAGCTTGGTTCCTCTCTCTCTCTCTCTCTCTCTCCTTTCAGTTCTTTCGTTTTAATGCACTGTTTGGTGACGTTGCCTTACTTTACTTTGGCTGTCTCTTCATAACTTTCGTCACCAACATTCTCACCCTCAACACAGCTGTCAAAACTGCAGATAAATCTGCCTACTAGTGGCCACCCTTTTTATGGCACTTTTTTTTTTTTTTTTTTCCACGCATTTTACTAATAACGTACGTGGAGAGAAAACACGAAATATATTTATCTTGTGTTTCGGACTCACAGAGTACGGGTCATGCGCAGTACCAGTCAGTAGAAACAAAGAACTTCAGCTCATTTCTGGTGTTTTTCTTCCATTCATTGGTCAACTTGCCATTACTGAACGTCATGTAAGTTCTTCGGTTCATATGTTCTTCCTTGAGAACATTTGATGGTTCTGTTTCGAGTAATCTGTCTCCTTGTGTAACAAAGTTTTCCTGTCGCCCAACAATTTCGTTTTCCTTTTGTTCTCCGTACTTTCTACCCAGTATTCTCAAAAGTGGCCAGAGAGACGATAACAATAGGAATATTTTAAGATAAGGTAGACACCAATAGCATATTTAACCACAATGTACCAGTTGGCAAGTGTGGCTGACGATATGGGCAGAAGGTGACATTCATTCCTTATTTTCCTCCGTCACCGTCACTTGCCCAACGTCATCATCATGTTTTCTTCTTCCTCTATCACCACAGTATATCTTTGACAGGTGGTGTTCATCCCTTCTTGTCGTTATCATGATACTTCTTTCCGGCTCAAAGCCAGATTACATTCTCCCCACACCCCATTAATCATTCACATTCCACTTTCCCCGACTCCCGTTAGGATACTGCTTTTCCCACTTTCTTTGTTCTCTCTGAGAGCTACATTTCCTTCTGCTTGCCTAGCCGACATCAATACTCTCTCTCTCTCTCTCTCTCTCTCTCTCTCTCTCTCTCTCTCTCTCTCTCTCTCTCACAACCACAGTTCTTCCAAGTTTCTTTATCCCAGCTCTTCTCTCCTGCCACTCAAGTCATCGTCTCATGTACATCATTACCTCTGCCAACGAAGTCAGAGGAGGTTATGTTTTCACCTATGTTTGTCTCTCTGATTGTCCAGACGATATCTCTAAAAGTTCGCAATGAATTTCAATTAAATTTTGTGGAAGAGTGGTGCATGGGTCAAGAAGCAGTTCAATAAATTTGGGGATGGATCCGGATCCTATGCATTCCACACAATATCTCCACGGATCCGGATCCTTTTAATGACAATGTCATTGACGGAGGTATGCGCCCTCTGAGTGGTTTGTAGTTTTGTCCTTGCACCTCACTCTCCGCTTTTATATCCTTAGTATCTTATGAAGGTTTAAATGTTACGTTATTTTTTTTTTTTTTTTTTTTTTTTTTTTTTTTAAGAAGGAAAACCAACGAGTTACAGCGAGTATAAGTTAAACAGTGAGACAGACCTTCAGCGCGTGAAATGTGTGTGTGTGTGTGTGTGTGTGTGTGTGTGTGTGTGTGTGTGTGTGTGTGTGTGTGTGTGTGTGTGTGTTAAAAGCCCGGCATCATATGGCGAGAGGGAAAGTGGTATGTGAGTGAGGCAGGCCAGAGCTACATGTCTCGGAGAGAGGGAGAGACGCAATTTGCATAAATGCATCCTGCAGGTGACAGCGTTAAAGAAGTATTTGCTTGGCGAGTGAAAAACTCTAGCCCTTTTTTCACTATTTTCTTCTCCTTGCTTCTATCGAAGCAATGAATTTTAGAAAAAGTCCTTGTGCTGTTGTATTTTCTGCTATCACTTGTTAAATTAAGAAGCTATGTAAATGGTGGTTCAGTGAACTCCATAACATTTTCACTCAAATAAAGTTAATGCAGTAGTGTTATGGTACTGATATAGATCGACGCAGATGCAATCTAACTTCCGATGTAAAAGATAACAGAATACTATTTAGCTATCATAAAATGTCAGTATTTTTTTTATGCAAGGAAGAATGAACCAAAGGTTAGGAGCAAACTGTTCTTTCCAGAAAAAACAAAAACAAGATATGAGTCAAATTCAAGATCCGTTCAGACTTCAAAATATTGTGGATCCAGCTTTCCGGCTGTATTTACCTAATTATATAAAAAATTAAACAGGTCGGATAATTAGTCGACTTAACACAGTTCATTTAAAAAATTGAAGAGTAAAGTGAAAAGGCTCGTTGGGATGGATTAATAGCAGATGCCATTCCTTAAGACTGTATTATCTGTGAAATTAACCTGTCATGGGGTTTTTGAACATTTTCAATATTAAAGAATACTTTAAAATGTTACTTGTCAATATTAACAAAGAATAGACTTGTGAAAATCAAGTAATGATTACTTTATGCCGGCCTAATTCGCCGATTCTCTAAGGACGAGAATTTATAAACTTTCTCAACAGTACACAGAAAAGACTAATTACTCACATGCGCTGTTTGTTAGTACTGTTGGCCTCTGGAGAAAGTGACTCCACTCCTGACAATCAATAACTAGTAATAATAGTAATAAGCAAGTTCTTGCCGGTGCATTAACTCCTGGTTGCACAACGGATTTTAAGCTTAATACAAAAGGACTAGCCCAAGTACCAGCTATGAATAATGCAATGCATTATGCAAACTAGGAGTGGTAAGTAAAATAAACTTAATGTGGAAAAATAAAACACGAGTTTACATTACATTAACCCGTCACGTCCCGAGGTTTTCCGCACCTCCGACATCCCCCAGTCCCGAGGTATTTTCGGAAAATTTTTTTTTGGCTAAAACCTTTGCTTTTGGTGAGAAACATCGAAAATTCATAGAGAAATCGTTCACCTGAGGTTTAAAATACCCAATCCAGGTAGGAGTTCCTCCTTACCTGACTGGGTTCTCTAACATGCTGGCACCAAAGAAAACGAGTTCTATGGGAGGGTAACTATTTTATCCACTCATAAACGGTATTTATTTATTTACTTGGTACGAATGTATATGTAGTATGAGAGTATATTGGTTTTCAAGCAGTAATAAAGGCATTATAAGCATTGTTTCACTCACTAACTAATCACCATACAAGACCGTTTTTTGCCACATTACCTGATCATTATTTCTGGCTGTTTCTTCTTCTAATGCTATGTAAACATTGTCCTCCACATTGTCATCGATTGGGGAATCACTCTGGCCCTGAATATCTTTACTAGCCAGGTCACTGGTAACAGGCCAAGACAATGGCGTAAGGGGGGGAGGGGGGAGGTTATGCAGTGTAAGGCATTGTCCCTGCTTGGCATCTTGTAGAGGAATAGAGGAAGGTGTCCCGTGTACACATACGAAAAATCACGCACGAAAATTGAAAATTGTGCAATTGCACGACGTACTGGTACGTCGCCGGGACTGGCAAATGCAAATCGTTGCAACGTACCCATACATCGACGGGACGGGGCGGGTTAAGCTCAAGAAAAAGAACTGTAAATTTTGTAATTACACTGAAATAAATTTATGTTACATGAGTCTCAAATTAATTTAAAAAGAACACAATCACTCGCTCACTCAAAAGCTAAACTCTTAAACCTAGGAAAAACGAAAAGAAATACTGGTCAGAGAGTGGGCTAAGTGGAATGGACTGGGCGTCATTGTTGAGGAAGGATTCTGCCACACACGCTGAACCTCTCGCCAAATCACTGTCTAAGTGGAGATTCAGGAACTCGCTGGACAACGGCGGCACTGCTCCACACTGGGCCCGAATGAACCTGCACTCACGGCGTCTCAATCCTGACTGAATTCAAACAAGTGAGGCAAGGGCTGAGGCCAGCCGCTAACTGCTAACAGCTAACAGAGAGAAAGTGAGTGAAACACGCCAATAATAAATCACTCAGCGAAAGCGCTGATGTCGCACACAAGGACGATCAGTTATGAAACAGTGAAAAATTGTTCTGAAAACACTCCCAATCGGGTAAATACCGGGACGGTTAAACTGAGTGATAAACAGTGAATATTCCACTAGAGTTAGTGGTTTTCACCAAAGTTCAATGTCACGAGTTTATTTAGATAGAGAATCGTGCCAACTCATGACATAACACTTGTAAAGCCTATCTATCTGTCAAATAAACCCTTATAAAGCCTGGGCATGACGTCTAAGAGTGCTTAGACTGACTGACAAGAATACAGACTTGTATGTGGATAGGCATCCAAAACTATCTGGCATCCTTCAGGATTGGTATGAAGAGTACTGTAACCTTGTCTACCGTATCCCCACCCACTAATTCACCTTGTGTACCCATTCCCACTACCCACCCCGTCCATCCAACCCCACCCATTCACCCATCATGCCAACACTCACACCACAGTCCACCAGTACCCCTTCTTTGCCAACTTCTACCACATACTCTCTGTCCATCCCCATCCATTCATCCATCTTGTCAACGCTCTGTACTCACCAATACATCAACCTGCCCACCAAACCCCCAGACAAAAACTTGCATGAGCTTATAGTGTTTGCCTGCGCAATTCCGCCAGCATATTGTTAGGTATGTTCCCTCTCGTTCAGTCCACACCCACATGTGAAGTACAAGGTCAAATTTAGTAAAATGGCTAACATCCTTCCAACGCAGGAATTAAGTGTGAGTGGAAAGCATCTGGCCTCTAACTGGTTCATCTTTGGAAACACACACACACACACACACACACACACACACACACACACACACACACACACACACACAATGGTTCTCTTAATGGGATAGATAAGGAAAGGGATTGTTTTTTTTTTGACCGTGGCCATACAGGGACATTTTCCAATACTGGCAATCTGAAAGGTAATAGCAAGATCACTGAAATTCATCATGAGATGGTCACACGAGGCATTTTATCACAGTAAGAAAACAAAAAGTGAGTGTCGTCATGCAAGTGAGAGACAAATGACTGTCTTCTTTCCTATAAGTCCTACTGATACACGCATGAATACTCAATAAAAACAGTGAAGATAACGATTACGAGGATGCTGCTACTGGCTGTGTTGATGCTAATGATAATGAGGCGGAATACTACTTACAAACCTTGTGTGAACTCGCAAGTAAGCGAAGTAAAAGGGAGAATTAGGACTTGAATAATAAACTGGTCAAAGCTTAATCTGGAGGGGAACAATGAGGCCGAGGATTAGACTCAGAGAATCCCAATATCTTCACCTGTTGAGTGTTGTTTTTCACGTACTTGACAAGGAGGATATCAAAGTGAGGAAGTCCATGACCTTGACTGGGTGGCGGACTTAACTTAGATGTAAACAAAGGCTGGTCAAAGCAACATACACCCTTCTGCTTTTTAATTTGTATTTTATATCTGCAAAAATGATAATATTAATTAAGCATAAAAATGCACATTACAGTTTGTGTAATTTAATAAGATTAGCACGCATTTGCCCCCGTTTACTGCTGAACGTCTTTTGTGTTCAGATGGACACTGTTAATTCTTTTGTGGGGTTGAATTTACCCGGCCAACCTGCCTCCTTTAACCATCTCCTGTTAAACTAAAATAATCTAACTTACTGGCCATTAAATGTAGAAACGAATCAGCTCTCGAATGGAGTTGTGGTTGCGTTCAGATGACAACAAGCCCGGGCGAGCTATGTGGGAAAACGTGCTACGAATATTTGGCAAGACTGCGTCCAGGGGTCTCTTCACTTCTCCACCTTTTTCCACACTGAATGAGGATAAAACAGCTGTTTCTTCCGAGCTAGTTCTTTCGCAAACAATGTTGTGGACTACTTTTGAAAGGTTAGAGGGACAGAATATTCTAACGGATGTAGCCACACCAAAAACGACATAACAGACTAGTTGGTCTACGCTAGGTGAATGTCAAGTAAGATGTGGGACTGCTGTTCAAAAAGACTCGAGGTCAGTCCCAGGATGAGACAGGGAAACAGTTGGGTATTTGAATTTCGATAACTCCTTGGATCAGGTGACGCATATTATTGTTTAATTTTTGCTACCATCAGGCGAAATTATTGGGCTTAGTAAAGACGTTTTATAGTGAAGGAGGAGAATGCCATATGTAAGGTGCGGCCACACTTACCCGAAACACGTGATCGACAAGATGAAACAAAACGCCGGTTGCAGTCCCTGCAATATCAAGTCTGAACGTTGGACGGACCCCTGAGCCTCGTTTCCTCTTGTCGATCACATATTTGGAGCAAGTGTGGCAGCATCCTAACCCCTACATCGTGTCCTGCTAACATAAACCAGAAGAAGAAGAAAAAAAAAGTTAAGTTGTACGTAGTTGGGCTTAAGCGTGTGTGTGTGTGTGTGTGTGTGTGTGTGTGTGTGTGTGTGTGTGTGTGTGTGTGTGTGTGTGTGTATGTGTTTCAGTCAGACAGAACCCATGACGTGAATGTATTTGTATACTGTGTTGACATAGGTCTTTCATTTCTTTTGTCCATGTTTGCTCTGCCTCCCGTAGGTGATGTTTAAAGCTGTGTCCACGTGAACTGACTCAGCTGCGCCATTCCCTTTCGTTAAATTTTATGCCATCACAACCTGAAATAAGACGTGGACTTGGAACGAAAGTTTGTCATGAATCGAATATTTCATTTTCACCTTTTTTTTTTTCCGAGCGTATTTTAATTCAACTTTTTACGATCACATAAATGGTCAGGTACGTAGCTTGTTAGTCCACCAATTATGAATTCTGGCTGTATATTATCTAGGGGTTGTTAATGTGTAGTAAGATTTGTTCATACTTTTACATGCCAGAGTTCACACCGTGGCTACATAATCTCACCCACATACACAAAAACTCAGTATCAGCAAGACGCATGTACCCATTTCCAACCGATCATTGTCGTCTAATGGTAAAAATAATTACCTCTGAAAGCTACGGTAATTTATACAACTGCTTTTAAATACCATCAACTACTTTTCCAGCAGAAAAAAAGTTAAGTATTGGTGTAATGTGATACACCGGTGAGTGGCCTCAGGTTGGCAAAAGTAATCTGCCTGTATTCACTCCAGCAGACACAAAGGCATGAGAAAACAATAATAACATGTAAAAATTAATGTAGAAGAGTTCAACATGTGTGTTTTTTTTCAGTGCTGTTGGCCACAGAAACAATAATCATTCCAGAAAAAGAAAGAAAGAAAGAAAAAAAAAGGTACTATCTCAGAGCACCCAATCCATAGCTCCATGTCACAGGCTTTGCTTACTGGGAGGGGCTACAGGCCTTACCGGAGAGACTGAACAGTAAGGTGATGAGAGTGGTGAGAGAAGCCCAATGGAGAGAGAGAGAAAAAAAAGACGTTAGGCAAAAGGATTAATTGTAGGGAAAAGGTCAAGTATGTAGGAACTCCAAGACTGGTAGTGTGTTGTACAGTCGCCCAAAGATGTGATGACAGAGTATCCATAAGTTTTCAATCAGCGATAACGCACTCATAGTACAAGGTGACCAAAGCACTCTAAAACTCTGCCATTACTTCTTGGGGCGACTGTACAAGGCGCCCTAGGTTTTTGACGATGGAAAAAATGTAGGCTTGCTCATCAGGTGGATCAGCCAATGGACAGGAGGGCCAAAGATGACGATGAACATTGAAATGGCGTAAGAGGGAGACTTTAGATAAGGACGAAATCATTTGTCAACGTAACAGATCATTTTCTTATACAGTACAATAATTGTACGCAACTGATAAACATTGGGCGCATTGAAAACTTAATTATGTAAATCAGACTCTTAGATAAGCAAAACACCATTTCAGTAAACATGGTCTTATGTTGAACACGACGAGAATTCGGTGTATCTACTGGTATAGAAGCACTCGTATCTTGAGAGCCTAGCTACACCACTATGCATGTTAACGATGTCCATTTTCAATTCAGCAGCTGTGTAAAGTTGAGGTATACATCACAGTATCAGGTAGGAAAGCAGGGATCCTCATGCGTGTAAACTGTATACTTAGTTTGCTTCATATACAATACAAACAAGAGTTATTTTTACTGGGACACTTGCTCTTAACCATTTTTACTATTATGGCAGTTTGGAGTATAAGCAATACAACAAAGAGAGAGAAACAACTTTGCTGATAGAAGTGCAGCTGGTGGAACATGGAAGTCTTACCACGTTACTCCACATTTAGAGGAACTACACTGGTTGAAAATTGTCTCGAAACTTTCTATCAACAGTGTAACACAATATTTAATACACTGAGAAAGAAGGTTCTTAACTAGTCTTTTTACACTTCCTACTGCTCAGAACAAACAGCATGCAATCACAAGGCAACTAATTCCACTTTGTGAACCACAACCAACACTAATTATGGTTCAAGGTCTGTGTTAATCAAGGCTGTAGAATTATGAAATGCCTTATCTGCAAGTATAAAGCACAAAATCCCTGACTTTATTATTCAGAAACACTGAATAGTTACCAACTTAATCATGACTTAACAACACATAGGACTGCTTATCTTTACTTTATTTGACTAAGATTGTTAGTTATCTATAGTTTTTTGCATACATACGGCATGAACAGAAGTAGCATACGAAAACATTCACGACTCTCTCTCTCTCTCTCTCTCTCTCTCTCTCCTGTTCATTCTTTTAATACACTGGATGGGGTGACGTTGCTTTATTTTCCTTTCTACCTCTTGATAATCTTCTTCACCATCACACTCATTCTCATCTTCAACAGAGCTCATTCATACCAGCAGACGTATAGACACAATGAGAGGGAATGAATAACCGTGTGTTGTGTGACTTCATAAAGAGAATACATACAGGCAAGAGTTTCCGAACCTGTTTCGTGTGATACCGAGAGTAAACAGAGAATGATGAATGTGGTGAAACTCAAGGCTTGAAAGGAGTTAATCTGAGTAGGGAGTTGATAAGAATCGCAATCTCGGACCCCACCCTTTGAAGACGTGTGTGAGAGAGTGTGGATGAGGATGGCCTGAGGTTAGCGATGATGAGAACGTGACCTAAGACGTGTGTGAATATGATTGTGTGTAAAACTAGAAGGAAAAGCTAAAGAATGAGAGATGAAGCAATGGAAGGCAGGACATCGCTGCCTTACTAATAAAGGCACCAGCACATGATCCCATTTAACTGAAGCCAGGAGTTAATACACATGTGCAACATGTGATGGGTATAGGTCAATATATATATATATCAGGAGGGGGGAGATGTGTTGCATTGTTCTCAGGTTATTGGAGAGAGAGAGAGAGAGAGAGAGAGAGAGAGAGGTGGGAGTAAGATTAGGTACGAGGCCACCTGCAAGGAATTAGGAACTGAGGGATACCTGAGCCCATCGGGATATTGCCATTACCGCTTTAATGATAATAACTGAGTGTGTAACATGACATACAACGCTCTTGGTGGCCAAGCTAAGAAAAAATGGTCAGAGAGAATTTGAAAGTTCTTGAATTTTCTTGATCTTTTTGAGTACATGAACGCTGGTGGCCAAAGAACTAATGCAGAATATAGTGAACTTATTTACGGGTGATATAACTGGCAGATACATATAAGGTAATCTTGAAAGGTAAATATATCTAAATCTCAGTTGTTTCCTTAGCATTTCACAGGATTGTATTAATTCAAACTACAACATTGGTTTCTATTATTATTCGCTACGTGCTGGAATGTAATAATGATATTTAAGTTAATTAGGTTACTGCACGGTGTTTACAAAAGTGGAATGATTGTATTAGTAGAAGTAGTTATTGTTTTTGTAACCCGATGGTCTGCAGGCTAGAGTTGCTTTTCTTTTGGGGAATATTGAGGGAAATGAAGGACGTTTGTATAACTTGACGGTGAATCCGTCCGGTTATATAGCTGCCACCCCGTGAAGGCGTCCCTCTTCAACACTAAACTACTCCAGTATAACGAAGCGATTTCATCTTAAGAGTGAAATTTGCTCCTATTCCTCTCTTGCTTTGTAAAGAATTGTATGGACTGGATAACTTCTCTCTTTGCTAAGTGCTTCGTAATCAAACGCCTCTTGGTTAAAAATCTTTGTTCTCAGCAATATTCTTGTGTTGGTGCGTCTCATCCATTAGCGTCTTATATCAACTTCACTAGAGAGAGAGAGAGAGAGAGAGAGAGGTGGGAGTATGGTTAGGTACGAGGCCACCTGCGAGGAATTAGGAACTGAGGGATACCTGAGCCCATCGGGATATTGCCATTACCGCTTTAATGATAATAACTGAGTGTGTAACATGACATACAACGCTCTTGGTGGCTAAGTTAAAAAAAAATTCTCAGACAGAATTTGAAAGGTCTTGGATTTTCTTGATCTTTTTGAGTCCATGAACGCTGGTGGCCAAAGAAATATTGCAGGATATAGTGATTCTATTTACTGATAATAAAACTGGCAGATATATGTAATCTTGAAGGGTAAATATATCTAAATTTCAGTTGTTTCCTCAGCATTTCACAGGATTACATTACTTCAAACTACAACAAAGGTTTCTAATATTATTTGCTATGTGCTGCAGTGTAATAATATAAGTGAAGTTAGTTAGGTTACTGCGAGCGTGCTGACACCGGTGGAAGTGATTGTATTAGTAGTAGTTGTTGTTTTTGTAACCCGATGGACTGCAGGCTAGAGCTGCCCTTCTTTCAGGGAACATTGAGGAAAATGAAGGACGTTTGTATGACTGGGCAGTGAATCCGTCCAGTTATAAAGCTGCCACCCCGTGAAGGCGTCCCTCTTCAGAACTAAACGGCTCTAGTATAACGAAGCGATATGGTCTTAGGAGTGAAATTTGCTTCTATTCCTCTCTTGCTTTGTAAACTGTATGGACTGCATAGCTTCTCTTTCAGCTAAGTGCTTCGTAATCCAACGCCTCTTAGTTAAAAATCTTTGTTCTCAGCAATATCCTTGTGTTCGTGCTTCTCTTCCATTGCTCGCTTATATGAACTTCACTAGAGAGAGAGAGAGAGAGAGAGAGAGAGAGAGAGAGAGAGAGAGAGAGAGAGAAAGAAAGAAAGTCAATTGGCTATGAAAGTCAGAAAATAGGAGGAAATGGGAGTGGCAAAAAAAAAAAAAAAGCTTGCCTGGAAATAAGTCTGTACCAGTTTGAGTGAAAAAAAAAGAATAAAGGAACACACACACACACACACACACACACACACACACACAAAGGATGAACATGTCAAGAAAGTTAGCAAACTGCATATCAGATATGTCTAAAATTATTGATAATATAATACTGGACAGAAATCAAAACTGTAATGTTTGATTAAATCACTGTTATGAAATGTTCGCAACAATAATATTTTCGATAAACATGTCAGGTTAGGAGTAACTGTCTTTTTACTTTTCATTTCTTTACATTTCAGTCATTACTGTTGTTATGGCTCAAAATGTGTTGATAATGTTAGTATGATATTGATTTATCATTTATTATGGCTAGTTATCTCTTTATGCTTATGATGTCTTTCCACTTAGTTCTTTGTTTCTCTCTCCTTGTCATATAATTCTGCATCACGTATGTACTATCGCATACAAAAGTTCCTTCCACCAAGCAACTATAGTGAGGATCTCAATCTCCTAATTTTTATCCAGTTACACAGCTATATGCGTTTCTTATAGATGTTTGTGGATTAAAATTCATATGATTATTTTTGGACTCACTATGCTGTTGGAAAGAAGTAATGGTATTTTGTTCCTGGGCTGGTGGAAGAGACTTTAGTGCAGGATAGTACGTTACTGACTGAACCCACATCCTTCCCATCATCGTCACCATCATCCTTGACAACCATCATTTAATAATCATATCCTTTTCTTGTCATCCTCAAGTAATATAATTTCCTCTTGATCGTCCATGATATTTTGGAGACGATGTCCACTGCAAGTTTTGAAAGGGAAATGTGTATGTGTGTGTGTGTGTGTGTGTGTGTGTGTGTGTGTGTGTGTGTGTGTGTGTGTGTGTGTGTGTGTGTGTGTGTGTGTGTGTTCTTACCTAATTGTTCTTACCTAATTGTATCTTTACAGGAATGAGTCAAGCTCGTACTGTCCCGTGTCTTAAACCATATTTATCGTACATATCCTTAAATTTGTGAATTGTTTTGGCACACACTATTTCATTCGGTAGTGCATTCCATTGATCAATTGCTCTGTTTGGGAAACTGAATTTCCTTACGTCTTTATCACCTCTCTTCTTATGCAATTTTTTGCAGTGTCCTCTTGCTGATGCTTCTCCATATGTTAAGTAATCATTTATGTCTATTTTCTCCTTTCCTGATATGCATTTATATAGCATTATCATGTCACCTCTTTTCCTTCTCTCCTGTAGTGTTGGTAGATTCAGTTTATTTAGTCTTTCTTCGTAGCTTAGGTCCCTTAAGCTTGGTATCTATCTTGTAGCGGCCCTTTGAACTTTTTCAATCTTGTCTATGTGCTTTTTGAGATGAGGACTCCAGACTACTGATGCATATTCCAGGGTTGGTCTAATGAATGATGTTATTATCCTTCTTAGCATGTCTTCATCTATGTATGTGAATGCTATTCTCATATTTGCAAGCAGTGTATACATGTTCCGTACCTTCTCGCTGATGTGGTCAGCCGGAGATAGTCTGTTATTGATAATCACACCTAGGTCTTTCTCTCTTTCTGATGTGTATAGGGTTTTACTTCCTAACTTATAATCCCAATCAGGTCTTTTTCCACTTTTACCAAACTTGATTACATGACACTTGTCCACATTGAATTCCATTTACCATGTACTACTCCATTCATGAAGTTTATTTAATTCTTCTTGTACTCGTAGCTCTTTACAAGAGTCTATGTTAGTAATTCTCCTTTGTATTTTTGCATCATCTGCAAACATATTCAGATAGCTCTCATTTCCAGTGTTACTGTTTATATCATTTATATACACTAAAAACATGATTGGTGCCAGCACTGAACCCTGTGGTACTCCACTAGTCACTTCTTTCCATGATGAGTAGTTTCCTCTTAGTACTGTCCTCATTTCTCTTTTTATGAGAAAGTCTTGCATCCAACAAAACAGTTTGCCTCGAATTCCTCCTTGATGGTACAGTTTCCATAAAAGTCTTTGGTGTGGTACTGTGTCAAAAGCTTTCTTGAAATCTAAGTAGATACTGTCCACCCATCCTTCCCTTTCCTGTATTGTGTTTGTTACTCTGTCATAGTAGCTCAACAGATTAGTAACACATGATTTTCCTTTTCTAACCCCAAACTGTCTTTCTGTTATCATACTGTGTTCTTCTAGATGATTTACCCAAGCTTTTCTTATAAGTTTTTCTAATACCTTGCTTACAACACTGGTCAGTGACACTTGTCGGTAGTTGAGTGGATTTTGTCTATTTCCTTTCTTGAATAAGGGGACAATATTTGCTTTTTTCCAAATATCAGGTAGTTTACCTTGACTCAAGGATTTCTTGAAAATTAAAAATAATGGTTTACTTAACTCCTTTGCACATTCTCGTAATACCCAACATGAAATTTCATCAGGACCACTTGCTTTTCCTCTGTCTAATCTACTTAACTCCTCCTGTATTACTTTTTCTGCTATTTGTATATCTGGTAGTATGTGTGGACATGCGTGTTCCACATAGTCCCTCTCAAAATTTTTTTCTTCTGTAAAAACTAATTGGAAATTCTTATTTAGTGCTTCACAAATATCTTTCTCTTGTGTATAAGTGATTCCCTCGTCCGTAATGGATTGTATTATATCTTTTACTTTAGTTTTGCTTCTGATATAGCTGTAAAACAGCTTTGGTTGATCACTACTTTTATTTATTATATCCTCCTCAAACTGTTTGTGGGCTTCCCTCCTTATTCTTGTATAGTCGTTTCTTGCCTGTTTGTAATTATTATACGCCCTTTCACTATTGTGTCTTTTGTATCTATTCCACAACAACTCTCTTCTTTCTTTTGATTTTTTACATTCTGTATTGAACCATTTCTGTATTTTCTTATCTGCTTCTTTGTGCTGTGGGATGTACTTCTGGACTCCTATTTCATAAAATTCACAGAATTTTTTATATACAGCATTTAAATCTTGTCCTCTAAGCTCATTTTCCCAATCAACTTATAAGAAATACTTCTTTAGGTGTTGATAATTTCCCTTTTTATAGTTTAGGCTCTTTTTGTAACTATCATTGCTGTTTACTATATCATATGCTATCCTGAAGTTATAATTTAGTACTGCATGATCGCTTTTGCCGAGTGGAGGGTGATACATTAAACTGTCAATATCATTTTCTTGCCTTGTAAGTATTAGATCTAGCACTGAAGGTACATCAAGTCCTCTTTTTCTGGTGGTTTCCCTCACATGTTGCGTTAAGAAAAACTCTTGTAAGAGATCCTGGAGCTTTTGGTCCCAACAGCTTTCTTGGCTATTTATATCTAGAGTATTCCAATTTATATTTGTATTGAAGTCCCCAGTTAGTATAATTCTTTCCGATTTCTCTTCCATTTTATGTAGCAATGATCTTACACTCTGAATTGTACTCTCTGCCAGGTCCTCATATTCGTCTCTTTCCCATGTGTTTGATCTGGGTGGCATGTACAAATTGGCTACAATTACTTTACCTTCAGATGTGTCGATCTCTACTGCAATCAGTTCTACTTGTGATGGTATATCTAGTTTTATTTCCTTGACTTTTAGATTTTTCTTAGTTAATATTATAATTCCTCCTCCTTTTTTTTTTTTTTAAATATCTGTCTCTTCTCCATATATTGTATTCCTCTAAGTTTAGTATGTCATTTGATATCCTTGGTATTAATTTTGTTTCAGTTAGGCATATTATTTGTGGTTCATTTTCTCTGACATAATCGTTCATCTCTAGTAATTTAGATACCATTCCATCCACATTTGAGTACATCAACTTTATCATCTTGTTTATATACTTGTCATGACATGGTTCTACTACCTTCCTCCTTTTTCTTCCATCCTGTTTGTGTACCACTTTCGTACCTGCAATCCTATTACAGTACTTTGTAAAAAAAATTTCTTCTTCTCCTCTTCTGATTTTCCCTCATTTTTTGTTTTTGCTTCCTCCCTTTTCTCTTTAAGTAATTCCAGTTCCTCTTGTGTTAGGCATCTTTTTATCCATACATTTGAACTCCTCTTTTTCCTTAAGATTCTTTGCATTTTTTAGTATTTCTTCCACAGTGTTTACACTCTGGAAAGTCACCTTTAGAGGTCTTGTCTTGCTTTTCTCGTATTTCCCTAACCTTTTGTGTTCCTCTATGTCTTTACTACAGATTTCCTCTGATACTTCTTTCAGTAAGCTCATTACATTTGCCATCTCCTTTTTGTCTCTTGTGATCTTGTTTTTAACTTCTTCCTCTTCTATTCCAGTGATTACTATTGATTTGTTTATCGCTACTGAATCTCTGACTAACTTTGGATTGTTTTGGATTATTCTTTTCACCTCCTTTTTAATGCTTTCTTCCTCCACCCTTGTTTCTAAGTCTTTCTTTACTTTCACCATTTCAGCATACGTGGTTTCTAGATCATTTTTGTAGCTTTGCACAGCTTCATTCACTTGTGTTATCTTCTCCTCAATATCACTGCTCTGGTCAATGAGACTGCTAACTTGCCTAATTGTCTCTGTGTCATTTTTGAACTCTTCCATAACACTCTCGTGATTGACTACTGTACTTGCCATTTCACTCATTTTCTTCCTAAGTGTACTCAATTCCACTGTTAGTTCACTGATGATTGTGTCTTTCTTATTGGCCTCCCTTCCTAGTTTTTCTATTTCTTCCTTTTGCAAGTGCATCTGCTTCTTTATTTCATCAATTTCATTTTTGAAAGCCATTTCTAGTTTGTTTACACGTTCAACCAGTCTATTGTGGGTCTCTACTTCAACCAGTTCTTGGTAGAAATCATCATTTTGCTTTTTACCTTTATCCCTTTTCTTTTCCAAATTTGTTTTACTGAAGTATGTATCCATTTTGCAATACTTAAAGTGCAAAGCATGTACTTACAATCCCCGTGTTGTTGTCGTCTAAACAAACCTCAGAGATGACTCAGCGTATTCTTTCGTCTTGGTTCTATTTCCTGTTTGTACAAGTCTTGTTTAAACTTATTTTTTTTTTCCTTTTAATAATGAACAATCATTTAGTATAACCTGGTACTGAGGTTGACTCATAAAGATACTATTTAGGTAATGCCACTGGCCGTGATGATTTGGTACGGAGCGCCGGTGTCACACGTCCGCCTAGATTGAATCCCTGTGTGTGTGTGTGTGTGTGTGTGTGTGTGTGTGTGTGAACATTTTGTATTCCCTTTTCGTATTTATTTCACTTACAAGCCTCTGTTTCACGGTGGTGAACTTATTCTTTTTTTGATCCCATCTATTTTTTGCAGGATTTGAGCTGCCCATCTCTCTCTCTCTCTAGCCAATTTCCCATTCGTCTTTACTTCATCAGCAGGGAACAGTACGTCACGCCCAATCCAGCCTTCATTCATCCTGTTGCCGCAGCCCACACATACACACTCGCCTGGCCTTTTGGGTATTCATATTTTGTTCCAGTTCCCAGTGCAAAAATTTACACTTTTCCATCACACCAACGCCACCGCAGCATCCACCTGCCGCTGCTCCACTATTGTTTTCTCTCTCATGCAGTTTCACATTTACCATTTTCTGGCTGTCATTTTTTTTTTTTTCCGTCTCTATTGTTTTCATCATCTGTGGTGTCATGTTCTCCCATCCAAGTGTCTCTTACAACCTCTTCACTCTTTGGTTCTGTCTTCTGTTTCTTTTTTTTAATCTTTTTTTTATTTAATAGTTTCGGACTTTTTCTCTTTTTCTCAAGTGAATTTTGTCTTCATTTAGAGCTGCATAGAATCTGAGATGGATGTATTTAAGTCGTCATATTTCCTCTTTTTTTTTTTCCCCGTATCTTTCTTGTTTTTCCTTTAACGTCTATCTTTTTTCTTTAAATTACCTTTCTACTTCTATATTTTTACAGATATTACACTTTATTTTGTCCAGCCAACTTCGATTTCTTTCCAGCAAATTCCAGTGATACTCGTAGATATTGGACTCTTGAAACCTAGACTTACTTTTTCCTATTTATATTTCGTTTCTTTCTTGTTACCTCTCCTAAGTTTATCTTTGTTAAAAAAAATAAAAAAAATCTGTTTCAGCATTCGAGAATCAAGAGTTAGAGCCAGGGTTATCTTTAATATTACCTCCGCCAACGAAGTTGGAGCAGGTAATGTATTCACTCATGTTTGTCTGTTTGTTTGTCTACATGATATCTCCAAAATTTCTCAGTAAATTTCAATAAAGTTTGTGGATGGGTGGGCCATGGGCCAAGGAAGAACTTATTAAATTGGGGAGCGGATCCGCATCCGGATCTGGATCCTATGTATCCCGTATAGTATCTCCAAAGTTCTCGGTGAATTTCAATAAAATTTTGTGAAAGAGTAAGCCAAGGGTCAAGGAACAATTGATTACATCTGGGGGCGTATCCGGATCTTATGTATTCCACACAATATTTCCACGGATCCGGATCCAGATCCTTTTTAATGGCAATGGCATTGGCGGAGGTATGAGCTCCCTGAATGCCTTCGTTATTATTGTTATTATTATTACATAATTTGTGGTAGGTGGGGGCGCTCACAATCCACTCACTTGGTGTAGTGCTGCTGTTGGGTGTCTGCCCTTTCCTCTCCTCCATCCTTCTTTCCTTTCATCCTCTTCTGGCTTTCTTTCCTTCATTCTTTCCTTGTCCTTCTGCCTACGGGTGACTTTACACTCTCTCTTCTGTCTTTCTTTCCTTCATTCTTTCCTCTTCCTTCTGCCTCTGGGTGAATACACTGAGTGACAAGCCAAATGGTTTCCTGTACACCAGGAAACCATTTACTAAGCTGGGTGGTAACCATATAACCAAATTATGGCGCCTGGTGGTTTAGTGGGTAATTATTGTGCTCCAGTCGGATTGAGCCGGTGAAGGTTTATATCCAAGGGATGGTTGGGGTTGATTGCTTATGTAATGCCACTCAGGGATGAGTGAGGCTGGTCACTCTTATCTTAAATGTTGGGACCAACTGTCTAGCCCCAGGCTCCTACGCATCTCATGAGGCAAATTAGGATTGGATGATGGATGGATGGATGGATTATTATTATTATTATTATTATTATTATTATTATTATAAAAGAGATACAAGGTAGGGCAGTGGGTTTTGGAGTGACCCTAATGAGAGGGGGCAGTGTCTGGAAACTCTCTGTACTGTTGTTTGCAGATGATATTGTGTTGTTAAGTGAAGACGAAGGGGAGCTGCAAGGCTTGGTGGATGAGTTTGGGAGTGTGTGTGAGAAACGGAATTTAAAGGTGAATGTAGGGAGGAGTAAAGTTATGGTCTTCGAGAGAAGTGAAGTCTGTGAATGTACAGTGAGATTGGATAATGAGGAAATGGAAAATGTGAGTACGTTTAAGTACTTGGGTAGTGTGATAAGTAAGGATGGAAGTTTGGAGGATGAAGTGCTTGAAAGGGTACAGCAAGGAAGAAAGGTTGTTGGTTCCTTGAAGGCAGTGATATGAAACAGGGAAGTGAGCATGGAAGTGAAAAAGTTATTACATGACGGTATTGTGATACCAACTCTAACGTATGGAAGTGAAGCTTGGACGTTGTTGGTGGGACACAAGCAAGAGTGAGAGCAGTGGAAATGAGTTATTTGAGAGGAGCCTGTGGAGTCACGTGGAGAGACAGACTGACAAATGAGGAAGTGAAGGAGCGTTGTGGTGTGGATGTGGATGTTATAGGAAGTATTAGGAGAAACACACTGAGGTGGTTTACCCATGTGGAGAGGATGGAGAGTGAGAGACTGACGAGGAGGGTGTATCTGAGTGAGGTGGAGGGGGAGAGAGGGAGGGGAAGGCCAAGGATGAGATTGAGGGATGGAGTTGAGAGGTACATGAGAGAGGAGGGAGGTGAATTGGGAGCAGGGCAGTGAAATGGCAGGGGACAGGGTGACGTGGAGGCAATTTGTTTATGGCCACCCCGTATAAGGGATTAAGGCGTTTGACAATAGATAAATAGATAGATAGACTATTATTATTATCTATGTTATTATTATTATTATCATTATTATTATTATTATTATTATTATTATTATTAATTTCTACAGTATCTTTTCCCAACTCCCACCATGCCCGTTTTCTCAGTTGACCTTATGTAACTTCTAACTTTCCTTCCACCATTTCCAACATCATAATTATAAAGTTTACCATCTTCCCATTCTGCAGGACCCAACCTATACATTACAAGAGAGTCCAATACGGGTCAAGACTGCAGGACTCTGACCAAGAAAAAATCCTGTCGCAATCTAGGAGCCCCAAGTATGATACCGGATGTGCCTCGAGGACCTTTATCGAGAGAGAGAGAGAGAGAGAGAGAGAGAGAGAGAGAGAGAGAGAGAGAGAGAGAGAGAGAGAGAGAGAGAGAGATGAGGAATCCTGAGAGAATTTCGTCGACAGGCATTAATTAGAAAGGTATTCCCAATCCGATTACTTTCTGAGAAGCTTCCGCGGGTCGTGCCTGAGATCTGACGCAATTTTTATATTTCAGTTGAGTGTAATATTACCCATTTTAGCCTGAACGATATTATTTGCAGTCTTTTTTACTAACTGTTCAGCCTTTTACGTATATTTTCCTTATACATGTTCGTGTATTCGCAGCAATTTCATATCCTTATCCTTTGTCATTCTTATTTGTTTGACAGTATCCGATGTTCTAGAGAGGGTCTAAGCAATACTGTCCCTATTAAGTAACAACCTTACATCCCACAACCTCCCATCAACTCTAAAAATCTTTATAGGCTATATATTTGTCCTCTCATTTTAATATTTCAGCTTTCACCATAATCTCCTACACTGTTATTCTTTTTCCCTACTACTTAAGTCCCTCATTGATGGTAATTCTCCCGCATTTTCACACGTCTTCTCAACCACCTCCTCCTTTTGCTGTGCCAAAGCTGTTCATTTCAATTTGATTTCCTTTATTATCGGGGTTATCTCGGCTTGTTTCATGACCACCATTTCTTTTGACATGGTTTTGGACCCGAAGGCATTCCTAAAATCTCCCTCAATTCTCTTTATTTCCCATATTTTCTGATATCCATTTACATTATTCTGTTTTATTCCCCCATTCTGCTAGAGTCTTGAGTTCGAAGACAATGTCATGCCGAACATATGACCTTTTTTAGGGCAGGGTAGCACTGAGGTAAGTTACTTTGGTTAGTCAGTTTTTTTTTTTTTTTTTTTTTTAAGATGTAAAAGACTCGCCCAGGAAGGAATAGCGGTAATTCGTTTCCTGTGAGAAAGGGCAACGTGTCCTCCATTTCACTGACTTTTCCACACCAGGTCAGTTTATATCAATAATGCACCGCTTTACACACACACACACACACACACACACACACACACACACACACACACACACACACACACACACACACACACACACACACAGCCAATACATCTCTTTGATTTTATCGTAGACTTGAGCAGAGGGTGTTGCGATGGTTTAGGCATATGGAGAGAATGGATAATGAGCGATTGGTGAAAAAGATAACTAGATCTGATGTGAGAGGTGTAAAGCTGAGAGGGAGACCACGAATAGGATGGATGGACAGTGTGAAGAGAGCGCTGTATGAGAGAGGGATGTCTGTTGAGCAAGAAAGAGTGGCTGTGCGTGACAGAAATAAATGGAGAGAAATTGTGAATGAATAAATGATGACGCAGCCCTGAGGGGATATTCTCCCGCATTTGGTCTGATTAGCTAGTCAGGTCAGGTGTGAGTAAGGGGATGGGTCTATTATGATGTGGCAGGGGTAAACCAGCTCTGCTGTCGGGCCCTGCTGCGGATGTCACTGACTGCATTGAGCAGTTGACCCATGTGTTGTGTGGTGAGGTGAGGATCTGTCCCTTCTCCCCTTTAGGGTTAAGATGCGAATGACTGTGTTTGAATGGATGAGTAAATGGGGAGTGCATCGTCCTGTCTCGGCTACCTCCCTTTCCATGGGGGAAGCAGCCTAGGTATATAGATAGACATTCCGACAACCATCCCTTTTGCTGATTCGTACTCGGCCAGCTTCATTCTGGTTAATATTCACTCTCCAAGGATGAAGTTCAGTCTAGCCGTGGATCTCAGTCAGCCTGAAGAAGAAATTTAATATAGGGAGGCAACAGGGCGGCATTTATGATTAAGGGTGTAGGGAATTTGATATATGAGGAACATGTAGGCGGGGAGACTGAGTGACAAATAAGGGCATGAAGGGAGGAAATGGATGAACGATTTTGGAGAGAATGATAAATATGATATATGAGAGGAAGGTACATGGAATGTAACAGGAGCGAATGATGAGGTGAAAGAGAGATTGTCCAGGTGCTTGAGGGTACGAAAGTGGATGTATGTGGAATAACTGAAACAAAATGGAGAGGAGAAAGTGTGAGAGAATGGGAGTGTGGATGGGGTATATGTGCAGGAGTAGGTGAGAATGAGAGGGCAAAGGAAGGAGTATGTATAGTTGTGAGTAAATGATGGAAGAAGAGCATAAGACAATATGGATCAGTTGGGTCAAGGATTGTGTGGGTAAAGCTGAAAGTTGGAATACAAATGTGGGCGATTGTGTGTGTGTATGCGCCAACGCAAGATCGTGCTAGAAGAGTGAGAGAAGAGTTCTGGGCAAATGTAGAAGTGTGCATGGAAAAGTTTGGAAGGAATGAGAGAGTGTCTTTGATCTGTGATATGAATGGTAAAGTTGGGAATGTGAAGGTGGATGGAATAGTTGGTGAGTGGGGTGTGCCTGCGGAGATAGATGAGAATGGGAGTGCGTTAGTGGACATTTGTGCTGGGAGGGGGTTGGTGATAGCCGATACCCTCTTCAGGCATGAAATGATCCACAGGTATACATGGCGAGTGATGAGAAGGGTGGGTGGTGAACTGAATGAAAGGAAGGCAATGATTGATTATTTGTGTGTGGATGAAAGGATGCGAAGATGTGTAATGGATGCAAGAGCTTATAGAGGCTGGGGGAGTGGACTTTCTGACCACAACTTGGTGGTGGCCAGAATTAGGATTCAAGTAAGATGGAGGAATAGAAGAAGGGAAAGACGAGAGGAAGGAGTAGTTGCAAGGAGAGTGGAAAGGTTACAAGAGGATGAGAAAAAGGCAGAGTATAAGAAAGAAGTGGAGGAACGATTGGGCAAATATGAATTGGAGCAGATGGGAGACGTGGAATGTGTGTGTAGGATATTTACAGAAGAAATATGTGCAGCATATAATGTGGTGTGTGGAAGGAAGAGAAGACGGAGGGGGGTGCAAGGAACAGCGTGGTGGACTGAAGAGGTGAGACAGGCTGTGGCACAAAAGAAGAAAGCATACAATGAATGGATGAGAAATAGGGGCGTGGAAGAAGTTCAGAGGCAGAAGAGAGAGTTATATATAGAAAGAAAGAGAGAGGTGAAAAGATTAGTAAGAGAGAGTAAGAAGAGAGTGGATGAGGAATTTGGAAGGAATTTGAGTGTAAAGTGGAGGGACTGTAAGAAAATGTTCTGGAAAGAGGTGAAAAGAGTAAGACAGGGTGGAAGTGAAGTTAGCAGGGGAGTGAAAGAAAAATGGTAAATTATTAGTGGAGAAGGGAGAAAAAGTGAGCAGATGGAGAGAACACTTTAAGGAATTGTTGAACACAGAAGATGGAAGTAATGCGAGTATAAGTGGCTGGGGAATGGCTGGGAGAAGGAGGGAGGTGAGAAGATAGGAAGAAATCAGTAGGATGGAAGTTGTGGAAGCAATGAAGAAAGTTAAATCGGGGAAAGCCCCAGGAATTGATGGAGTGTGTGATGAAATGCTGAAGCATGGGGGAGGGATAGTAGTAGAATGGATGTGGAAGATGTGCAGATTGGCCTGGGAGGAAGGTAGAGTCCCGGAGGATTGGAAGTCAGGTATAATTATTCCCTTGTACAAAGGAAAAGGGGAAAAAGAAGTGTGTGGTAATCATAGGGGCATTTGTCTTCTTAGTATAATGGGAAAAGTGTATGGTAGGATACTTATTGACAGAGTTAGAGAAAGAACAGAGAAATTAGTTGGAGAAGAACAGGGAGGCTTTAGGAAGGGAAGAGGCTGTGTAGATCAGATATTCATTCTTAGATCTTTAGTGGAAAAGTTTCTAGAGAAGGAAAAGAAGTTGTGTGCGGCTTTCATGGATTTGGAGAAAGCATATGACAGGGTGGATAGACAAGGATTGTGGAAAGTGTTAAGAATATATGGAGTAGATGGGAAGTTGTTGAATGCTGTGAAGAGTATGTACGATGGTGCGAAGGCTGCAGTGCATGTGGATGGTGAACTAAGTGAATTTTTCTCTTTGAAAGTTGGTTTGAAACAGGGATGTGTCATGTCTCCATGGTTGTTCAATCTGTACGTGGATGGGGTAATAAAAGAGGTACAAGGTAGGGTAGTGGATGTTGGAGTGGCCCTGGTGAGAGAGGATAGTGATTGGAAACTCCCTGTACTGGTGTTTGCAGATGATACTGTGTTGTTGAGTGAAGACGAAGGGGAACTGTAAGGCTTGGTGAATGGGTTTGGGAGAGTGTGTAAGAAACGGAATCTAAAGGTGAATGTAGGGAAGAGTAAAGTGATGGTCTTTGAGAGAGGTGAAGTCAGTGAATGTACAGCGAGGTTGGATGGTGAGGAATTGGAAAATGTGGGTACGTTTAAGTGCTTGGGTAGTGTGATGAGTAAGGATGGAGGTTTGGAGGGTGAAGTGCTTGAAAGGGTACAGCAGGGAAGAAAGGTTGCTGGTTCTTTGAAAGCAGCGATAAGAAACAGGGAAGTGAGCATGGAAGTGAAAAAGTTACTACATGACAGTATTGTGATACCATCTCTAACGTATGGAAGTGAAGCTAGGACGTTGTTGGAAGGACACAAGTCAAGAGCGAGAGCAGTGGAAATGAATTATTTAAGAGGAGCCTGTGGAGTCACATGGAGAGACAGGCTGACGAATGAGGATACAAAGAAGCGTTGTGGTGTGGATGTGGATGTGATAGGAAGCGTTATGAGGAACACACTGAGGTGGTTTGGCCATGTGGAGAGGATGGAGGGTGAAAGACTGACGATGAGAGTGTATGTGAGTGAGGTGGAGGGGGGAAGAGGGAGGGGGAGGCCGAGGATGAGAAGGAGAGATGGGGTGGAGAGGTATATGAGAGAGGGGGGTGTGAGTTGGGAGCTGGGCAGTGAAATGGCGAGGGACAGGGCGACTTGGAGGCGATTTGTTTGTGGCCACCCCAAACGGGATTGAGGCGTCTGGCAATAGATAGATAGATAGATGAGAGGAAGGGAAAGGGGTGTGATCGGATAAAGAAAATGGAAATGGAGTAGGGTTGGTTAAAGAGAATGAGGAAAGTGACTGGGAGGGGGATGTAAGGGAGGATGAAAGCGAAGGTTCGAATAATGAAAGAATTTTGACACAGGAATGGAGTTTGGTTGAAAGGGCTTACACCTGGGGCTGGGATGCAGGAAAGGGAATAAGGAGTGGAATGAGGAGAAAGTAAAGTGTAGGGGGCATGGTGCGGGGTGAAAGGAGGTTTGGGGAAGAGAGAGTTGAAAAGACAGGATCGTGGGAGGGGCAGACGAACTGATTTTTTCGGAAACATTACTTGGAGAGAGTGGGTGTAGAGGAAGGTATGAAAAGCAATGTGAGCCGGGAAATATTCATCTCTCTATAGCCAGACGTCGCAATCCCGTGAGGGGTGGCCACAAACTAATCGCCTCCATGTCGCCCAATCCTCCGCCAATTGGCTGCATTCCCTCCAAGACACACCATACTCTCGCGTATAAATCTGCACTCAGTCTCTCCACCTCTCCTTTGGTGCCTCCTTGCCCCTCTCCTCCTCACTCATATACACTCTTTTAGTTAGTCTCTCATTCTCCATCCTCTACACATGGTCAAACTATCTCAGATTATTTCTCTTAACATTCAGTCACATCTGCATCAATGTCTTTTTTTTTTTTTAAGGTTTCAAGAGACAGACAGAAAAACACTCGGGCAAAGAGTATACACACACACCCGAATACACACATACGGCCCAGCAGGCAAGGAAATTGATGCAGTGAATTAGGCGGGGCAGATATACGCAGATATACTGACCGCACAGGATAATAACTCACACACACACACACACACACACACACACACACACACACACACACACACATACACACACACACACACACACACACACAACCAAAGTCATTATAAAAATGTTGTGTGTGGCAGTAACAGCAGATTTGTCAGCCTGTGTGTAGCTCTGTCATCACCCCCGTTGTGGCACGCTGGGAAATATACAACAATTCTTCATCAAATGCTCACATCTGTGTTGGGATACCATTAGTGGGATTTCAGTGGTTTTTGTCAAATGCATGAAATACAGAAAACTGTCTTCTTATGTTGTATATTAGAATATGGGCTGATAGACTGAGCCATTAAAGAAGATTCGATATTGCAAGAAAAGTAATATTGGCAACCCTTTTGAGGGGACGAAAGGGACTATATTTGCCGTTTTAATATCTGTATAGCAAACTCAGACTCTATTTTGTTAATATTTTCCTTCATCCTGGACTGATACAAAAAAAAAAAAAAAAAAAAAAAAGCGCTGCAGCTGATCAGGAATTCATGACAAATACATTCCTTTCTGGCGGCGTGTTTTTGTGGGGACAGTGCACTTTAATGTCTGTTTGTTGTTTGGATGGAAACGTGTTGCCAATATATTTGCACCGCAATTGCATAAGCTTTACTGACCAATTTGGTGCTTACCTAAAATTTGTTGCACAACAGTTTTCATTGTTTTGTCCCAGCTTCGACACGTCATTTACTCGCACTGTGATTTTTACCATCCACGTGACAGAATCAGATGAGAGTGTTATTATTAATGGGATCAATAGGTGTCCGTCCGTAGAGTTGGGGGCAGGGCAGCAGGAAGGCTGGCTGGGCGTTAAAACTTCATTTCAGGGTCAGAATTCAGAAAGTATTCGCTATAGTCATGAAATTTCACACAGTTATGTGTCTTATAATGAACTCGTGCCTTTTAATAGGTAGAATGCTGTATCTTCAGTAGTTTTTTTTTTTTTTAATAATGAAAAAGTAAAAAAAAAAAATTCCGGGCCAGGACTCAGAAACTAATACAGGTACAGGCTTTAAACTCTCCAGGAATATGTGTTGCTATGCCTGCTGGTGCATTTTGGTAATTAGAATGCCATGAGTTTATATAATGTTACGAAATTGCAGATATACATAAAACTGATTATTTTGATGCATCTTTCCATTTAAGCTTTGCCACTATTACACCTAGGAGGTAGAAATTGTACCGTACATGTCAAATGATTATAGGAATATCTAATTTTGTAGGAAGTTTCATGACTAGTATGTAGTTGAAAAATGGCTGCCTAAATAAACAAAACAAAAAGCACGATTCATAATTTCATCAAATCTACTCATAACTTCATTATTATCACAGATAAACTACTGAAATTTTACCGATTTAATGTTTCTGTGTTATGCAGAAGGGGGGGAGGGTGAGGGCCGTTATGCGAATGGGTAGGTATGCAGGGAGGTAGGGGGGGGTATGTGCTTGGTCAGATGGAGGGTTGCAACAGCGTAACGTTGTCTGTTTTATTTGTATTGTCAAAATAATAATGATGATGATGATGATAATAATAATGATAATAATAATAATAATAATAATAATAATAATAACATTTTTTTCTCTCTCTCGTTTCCTCTTTTCTTTCTCACTTTCTTCTTTCAATCTTCATTTTTTTTTTTTTTAGTCCATCTTTCCCTCATTTCATCTTCATCCATGTCCCCTTCCTCATCACTATCCTCACCCACGCCCCAGACTAACCCGTTCCTCTCCCTCCACACACACTTTATCACTCAACTTCACCTCTCCATGCTGGACGCGTTTTAGTTCATTATTCAGAGCTCATGTTAATGACTAAAGTTCATATGTCATGCCTGTCGTATCCAACTTTCCGAAGCCTCTGCAGTTGTGAGGGTCTTAAGTCAGGCTTAGTTGAATCTCCCCTCTCCTCTCCCCCATCTCTCTCTCTCTCTCTCTCTCTCTCTCTCTCTCTCTCTCCTCTATCGAGCAGCTGTAGAGAAAGTTATTAAATTAAAGTAATGTAAAGTAAAGGTATACGTTTACCAGCAAACCACATATGAACACACTGGGTCTAAGGGAGATGTTAGCATTTATGTGGTGTGTCAGAAGTGTCCCCCTTGTCTCTCCCTAACATGAGATCGTTTTCCATGATATAACACGTATATGCTAATATTTTCAGATGTTCAACCAACAGTCAAATTTATGTAATGTCTCTGTTGTTTGACTTCACTTTTTTTTTTTTTACAGATACTGAACAATGGAAAGAAAAAGAAATTAATAAATAAACTTCCATACACCAGATTACAGGTGTCCTCGATTCATTTAAAATCTGTAAAATTGGACTTGAACAGCCGTAGATTGAAGTTTGGGGCGAATCAAATCTGGGGAACCAACAACAGAGGAAAAGTTTGGGGAATAGAGGAATTCTGATAGGTAGAAGTTCTGCAATGTGGCAGCGTAACAGTCATGGGCGCTACCAGATGCCCGTGCAGCACGGGGGGTTAGGCGTAGAAAAGTGGCATGATGAATGCAACTTTGTCTGAGTATTTGCCAAAAAAGCACAGTATCTGTAAAATAATGCAAGGAAGGCAACAGTCCGGCTTACTTGTAGGGGAGGTAGTACATCTGTAACTGCTGGGCAATTAATTATTCTTATAACTTGGTTCTGAATTTTTTACAGTGGTTTCAGTGCAACCTCTCTACATCCACTCCACAAGGGTGAGCAATACTCAAGCTGAGACAGCACATGACTCATGTAAATTATAGTTAAATCTCCTTGGTGAAGAAGCTATGAATTATGTACAATAATCCAAGTTCCCTGAGGCGGTCTTAGCAAGTGATTTAACTTGAAAGATCCAACTGAGGGTATTGTTAAGTGAAACAGCAAGAATTAAAATTCTTTTCGTGATCTGAATATCAGTTGCATTGGCAATATAGGAATCAGGCAATATCTGTCTATTGGTAAATAGGATGTATTTGATTTTGCCAGCATTAAATGAGACATTGTTATTTTGTCTCCAGTGATCTTAGATACGACTTGATTTATGGAGATTGCTGTACTGAGTTGGGAGTTAACCCTTTAACCGCGGGTGTCATTCCAGAATGACATCGACAAAACTGGACCAAACCCCGGGTGTCATTCTGGAATGTTCGTGAATATTTTGAACACCGTGCGTTTTTCCTGTGCGTAAATTGTCTCACGCAAGAGTAGCTGTCGAGTTCTTTCACGCCAGCCATCCCACACCTCCCTCCTCCCACCCCGAGGGGGACCCCCCCACCCCTGCCCTGACACGCATCACTCAGTATCTGTCCAGCTCTGTGCGTGACAATGGCACTCCGTCCCAACTCATCGTCGCTCGCTTGCTCCTCGCAAATGATTAGTGCTAGTGTGCCTTCAACCTCTACACCGAGGAAGGAACTGCCGACGGCGAGGCAGAAGGGGTTGAGCACTCCAGAAATTAGAACAGAGCTGGACAAAACTGTAAGTACAACTCTGGATTGTGGCAGTGAGTGATACACTTACAGCAAGTAGTGATGATTTTGCAGTGATTGGTGGTGAACCCTTTAGCATTGACAGTGACAGTGATGAAAGTGAGCATGTAGTTTCCCCCCCACCGCCCCCAACTTACTCTGGGAAAGGGAAGGCGCCTATGGGGAAAATTGGTGTTGCACATGGGAAGGGAGTGAAGCACAGACTTACGTCTCCTACACCAGGCCCTAGCAAGCATTTCCCACCACATTCCCATTCCCCTAGCCCTATTGCCCTCACATCATCTTCATCTTCTGCCGTGCCCTCTCCTCAGTCTACATCATCTGAGGAATATGAATTCCCAGAGCCTGCACAGCGAGGGAAGGCAGGCCGTGCAGGCCGTGCAGGCAGGGTAAGCAGGGCAGGGCGGCCTAGAACAAAGGGGATGCGTGGCAGTTGGAGGGCAAAGCTGGGTGATAAGTGAGGTGATAAGCGCGGAAGAAAGGGTCAGATTTCACCACACACCAGGTCAGTAACCCCCCCGCCTGCCCCCTGCCCAGCTCCCTCACCCTCGCCACCCCCCCCACTCACCACCCCCGCACTCACCCCCCTCCCGCTCGCCTCCTGCCTCACCCATTGCCTCCACCTCAGCTCCTTCTCACGGGGAAACGAGTGCAATGCAACCTGCCACTTCCACTGAACCACGCACAGGGAAAGTTGATGCATTTGTTTGGTCTGACGGTGCAGATTTTCAGCCACACAATCCGCCGTTTGACATGACAAATGCTGGAATACAGCCTGCCTTTCCATGCAACGCAGGAGATGATTTTGTTGACAACTTCCTGGCCTTCATGGATGACAAAATCCTGCAGTATGTCAGTGATGAGACCAATAGGTATGCAGCTCAGTGTGCAGCAGAAGGGCTGGGACCTATTGGCTCACCAAAGCAAGTGTCGTGGTTGCCTGTCGGGATCAGAGAGCTGTATGTGTTCTTTGCACTGATGTTCTTGATGCCCCATATCAAGAGACATGAGTTGGAGGAGTACTGGCTCGTGGATGACATTACTTCTATCCCAACATTCGGGAAGTATATGTCACGAGATCGGTTCCGACAGCTGCTAGGATACCTGCACTTCGCTGACAATGGAAACCCGTCCCAAACTGACCCTTTGTGGAAAGTGAGGGATTTTCTCAACAGGATTAGGGATCGATTTATGCGATTTTTCCGTCCTATGCAAAAAGTCGTCATAGATGAATCCCTGGTATTGTTCAGAGGACGTCTCAAATTCATGCAGTACATCCCCAGCAAACCCCACCGCTTTGGGATAAAGTTCTTTGTGCTGTGTGACTGTGAGACGGGGTATATCCTTGATTTCGTGATCTACTCTGCAAGCACAATGGACGTGAACAGGAAAGACCCCCTTGGCTTCTCTAGCTCCGTTCTAAAAGTGCTGATGGAGAGGTATTTTGGTGGGAATCATGTGCTGTACACAGACAATTATTACACAGCACCGAAACTCTCCAAATACCTGGCTGAACACAGCATTGGCACTGTTGGCACTGTACGGAGCTATAGGAAAGAGTGGCCAAGTTTCCCAGAAGCATCATCCTCATCCAAGGGAGATGTGCACCTGAAGAAGTCAGACAAGCTTCTGGCGATCAGGTGGCATGACAAGAAGGTCGTGAATATGATCAGCACCATCCACAAGGGGGAATTGCAGAGAACTGGGAAGGTCAGCTACAGGACGGGAGAGCCAATCATGAAGCCCGATGCCATCATTGATTACAATGTGAACATGAGACTTGTTGATAAGTCTGATATGATGATTGGCGAAATAGACTGTCTCAGGAGAAACACCCGATGGTACAGGAAGGCTTGCCTGCACATGCTGGATATGTGCATGCTCAACACCTTCATCCTCTACAAGACACAAGTCGGGGGCATAAGGCAACCATCCCTGAGACAGTTCTCCAAGACTGTCGTGCAGCAGCTGCTTGCACGATTTGGTCAGGTGACGGCATTGATCCCGAGGCGACACTCTGACACACAACCTGACCGTCTTGAGTGCCGCAATTACATGAGCCGGCACCAGCTTGTGAAATTGCCTCTTACCACAGGCGGCAGGTTGTCACAGGGCTGCAGAGTATGTCATAACACCACACGGAGGCCTCGGACGAGAAAAATGAGCACACACCAGTGCCAGGAATGCCAAGTCACTCTGTGTGTGACTCCGTGCTTTGCCGAGTACCACTCTCTGAGTAAATACTGAAAGTGACAGTGATATACAGTGATGCGACAGTGACGTGCTTTACCAATAATTGTATAATGGATAATGTAGTAATAAGGGATATTTTGCCTAGAAAAAAATGTAAATATTGGCCAGTATAATAAGTGATATTGTAATAAGAGAATCTGCGGCACTTGTGTAATTCTGCGGCACTTGTGTAATTCTGTGATGCGACAGTGACGCAATATAGTAATAAGTGCAGTGTAAATATAATGTATATTGCCCAGATTATATGTAAAATAGTATTAGAAGTTAGAAATAATGAAAACATCGCCGCTAACCAAACGTCAGTGAGCGGGTGATGCCGCAGTGAAGTGCGGGCAATTACAGTGCCTTTTACCTACCTCAGTGAACACAGAGTGGGTGTTTATCGTATGTGCAGTGTTCATATATGTTTATAGTACTATTATCAGAGAGTGGTTGGCATTTGGTACTGGTGTGTGGGGTGTAAAATAGTGATTTTACACCCCACACTTCTAACGGCACTGCCCGTCCTGTGAAAGTCAACAAAGTCATGAAACCTACATCAATGGAAAGCTGAAGGTTAGTACTTTCTAATGGTACCTTATTTTTTTCTCTAGCTTTATTCTGTGCAGAGTTATTAAGGTTTAAAGGTTTGTTTACATTTGGCTGAAACCCCCGCGGGAGAGGACAGTCAGGGCAAAACAATGCCTGCGGGTAAAGGGTTAAGAGGTATCAAACTCTATGAATGTGTGGCTATGAGAAAAGGAACTGTGAAGTGTTATCTGCATTTGCATACACGGGATTATGGGTGACAGCCAAGAAATCATCAATATGAACAAGGAACAGGGCTGGAACCCGGACTGATCCTTGTGGCACACCAGCAATAACTGAGTGGAAACTGGAAGATATATGAGCTCACTGAACTCTTTTCTCTGCCGCTGAGATATGAAGAAATCAGTTGGACAAAAGAAGATAGGCCGTTGTAATGGAGTCTGGCTAGCAGGAAACAGTGCCAACAGCTATAGAAATGTCAAGGGCTACTGCGTGGACTTCTCCGTGTTGGTCAGTTCACTGATGGATTATATGAGCTATGACACTGAGTACGAGTATATCAACGGTGGATCTTTCGTGGCGAAAACCATACTGTCTGTTACCAACTAAGTTGTTGGAATCATGATGTGTTACAATCTGCTTATTGATTTCAGTCTCAAATACTTTGCCAAGAGAAGATGTGATAGCTATTGGTCTGTAGTCAATGGGGTCAGATGAACTTCCTTTCTTCGGAACTGGGTGGATATTGTTTTCTTTCCAAGAATTAGGGAATTATTATTATTATTTTTTCTATGTGTCCGACTCTGCGAATTGGTTTCACAGCCTGTAACCAAGGTCCAGTAGTCCTCCTACATGACATACACTTCCACACGTCACCATTTCGGCGTTAACATCAACCGTCCATATTGAATACATGCTAGGGCTGTCTCATACAGGACTAGTGTATTGGTATTAGTGAGGGTACTTTTACATGTCGATGGGTCTTTTGGTAGGTCAGTAAAGCTTGCTTCATGAAATTCTAATCCTTTAACTGTTCCCTGCCCCAGCAAAGATTGGAACCTGGGTCTATAAAGGACTGCAGGCCACATCTCTACCGATTCAGCCACCGCCTCCCCAAGTACGTAGGCCTATTTATAGTCTGAGGAATTTAGCTAGAACAGGAACAAATTCTCGGGAACTTTTTTTTTTTCTCAGAACTATCGGAGGAATTCCATCTGGATCTGAAGCTTTGTTGGTTCGTAACTTGTCTAGCATGGATTTTAAGTATCTAGTCTGTATCTTCAGTGAAACAATTTCAGGAGAGTCAAGTTCTAGTACAGGGACGTTCTGACAGACTTCCTCTAAGGTAGAACTTCTGGCAAACTACTGGCATGAATGTTAGTTTTTCCACGAAGGTCAATTACAGTGTTTATGTCTGAAGATTTTGTGGGGGAATGGGTGATGACATATTAAAATTACTCTTGAAAAAACCGAGAGTTGGCCAGAATATTACTTTATATTGTTTTTAGAATTATTTGCGGTAATAGTCTGGATGCTTGGTTGAGAAGAAATATTGATTTGGCTAGACTTATTACTGTTTTCGTGTGGTTTGTAGTAATTTTAAATTCAGTGAAGGATTAGGTAGGTTGTTTTTAATATTGATTAAGAGTTATATGCTAAAGAAATTTGGGTTGTTGCTTCGGCACAACTGCAGTCGAACCATTTTGGGGAGTCGGAGATTTTAGTAAATTGTTGGCAAGGTAGGAGCAATTCCATACCAATTAGAATTAAATAATAAATGTATGAACGTTAACCTCAACACAGAAACCCTACACAGCCTGAACTTGGTAAAGGCTATTTCTCTCCGAACGCATTTCCCTCTTTCTTGTATTCGTCATCTTTTCCGTCCACTAGTTTCTTGGTCGATTAACTTTGCTTCTTTCTCATAAATTTTCCCTCACATGTTTCTTACCTTACCCTTCCACTTCTTTTGGTTTGCCTCTTTCCTCTCTTTCTCATCACAGCTTTCTTATACATCATCCTAATTGACTTTCAACTCACTTGGAAAAATCTGTTAATGTAGCATGAAATAAAGATCCCTGAAAGTGTCCCCTCAGTTAAGCAGAAAAGAGTGTACGATCACATCTCAATCTGATGCTGGCAGAAATTTGAAGATCTCAGTTTCGTTATTACTATTATCACTGCTGTCCTTTATGCACTGATTGTTTATAAATTTACCCTTACATACACTGCCAAACCAGTACTGAAAAGGCATCCATGGCACACAGCAATATAGACGATGAGTTCTGGAAACCGAGTGATGACGTACGAGTGTGGTGTCAATTTTCGATCCGTGAATGGATTGAGGGACATCTGAACTTGGTTTGTTACTAATGTTTAACCCTGTACTAGAGAATGCGCAAGAGGAAATGCTAAGTTATAAAAGAAACAAGGAACACTCAAAGCGTGAAACACCCGCGCCCACCAAGTAGGCTAGTCAAAGGGCCGAATATTTGACTTTGCTATGTTGCCCTGTATTTCAACAGATTCCTCACAAAATCAGATGACTTCGTTCTTGCCTAACCGTTAACATTTCCACCAGCTTTGGCCTCAATGAAATAAAATACAAAGTTCACTTTCCCCAGTTCCTTTGACATCTCCCTCTAACCTTGACCCTCCACTGATGCTCAAAATCGATTCTCCTTATCCATGTTGTAACATGAACTCTTCCATAAGTTTAATTCACATCGGAATGTAATGTGACCTTGATCTCTGACCTATTATTCACGGAAGGAATGGGTGAACAGCTCGGGTAATCCTCAACTCATCCACTAACTTTGATCTTGATCAGATCAGAACTGTTTTATATATTCACACAGACATAAGGGTCTAACTTTGACCTAGTTCTGTGACCTTAACCTTTTACTGAATCCCTCCGTTCTTTTCTGACCCTTAACTCTTCCTTTAAGTTTGGCTCAAGCCAGAGCAAAACTCTATGTGATCTTGAGCTTTAACTAATTGTCCCCAAGACCGAATCATTACATTACTGCGCTGTTCTCAAACTAGTCACAAAATTTGGTCTAAATCGGACAAAACTGTTGAAATTAACAATGTTCTTTGAACTTGACATTTGATCCAGCGTTCTCATAAACGGCAGATTTACTTCTTGGCTGACCCACAGCCCTTCCACCGTGTTTAGTTAAGATCAGATCAAAACAGTGCTATTTTGTTAGCAATCAGTCACACGGGCCCATCTTTGACCTTGTTCTGTTACCATGACCTTCGGCTGATTATTCTTAAAGATTTATCGATTCAATCTTGCCCTACCCTAAATCCACAACCCGTCAACCCTACTCTTGAAATATGACAAACTAGTTTAAGGTTATATTGTTCTGTTAATGTTTGACGTTCCACCTATTCTTAGGAAAAACAGTACATATATTCATTACCTATCCGTCAATCCTTCAACCATGTTTGGTTGAAGCTGAATAAAAACTGCCTTAGTTATACTGTTAAAACACACACACACACACACACACACACACACACACACACATATATATATATATATATATATATATTGTTACATAGCCTATGATTTCATCATCCTTTGTATAATTCTAACATACGGTATGCTGCATGTTTGATCACGATTTGCCTCGTGGCTTCCATAGTGCATATTCTACCTCACTCCCCCCCTCCTCCCTTATAGCAGAGTAAGTCATTCTTTCTGTTGTTCAGAGCAGGAGTGTCAACTCTTTGTCCCCTATGGCTTCATTTGTGCGTCCTTCTTACAAGTTGTATCAAACTCTGCCGGCCCCTATATAATGAGCTCAGTCTCTGCTTTAATTACCACTTAGATCTACTCCTCATTTTGTTCACATCTCTGTCCTCCCCTGTACACTTGTTATTATTTTTGTGAGTGCTCAGGAAGTCTCCAATCATCTAGCTGCTGTGTAATTTGAGTATAAGTGTTATTACATTTTTTCTTGTACTGTATAGCATAAGGTGTTAATTCGTAGGCCTGGTGAGGTTTTTGTGATTAATGTAAAGTTTTTACTGTCAGCCAGTAGTAATAATATTTTGTATCTGTAATAATATATCTTGCATTAACTGAGCATTATCCGGTTTTCTCATTTTATCAGGGCTGACTTAGATAAATTTACTCCTGCTAATTTTGTGTTAATAGCGGCTATTGCAGTTAACCATATATTTAACCTGTTTTTGCCATTACATTATCCTCATGAGTCCTGAATGTTTAGTTGTTAGTTTGAGCATTAAACTTTAACTTGTAATTTTACCTAACTCTTTTGTTTTGAACCTGGAACTTTGCGGGACAGTTTTCTCTGTTCCGTAATATAAATTTGGCGACCTCGCCAGGATATTCAGGATATTATCATAAGGATATTGCTTGATATTTTGTGACTGTGATTTATTCATGATGTCTACTATTACTACTCTTGATGAAGCCAAAGATTTTTTGTCAAATGTGCAAACAGTGTGTGATGTAGAAAACAGAAGAAAGAATGAACTTAAGCTTGTTGCTCAACAATTGGGAATTGCTGTTCGCTCTCATCATTCTGAAGATCAAATTGTTGACATAATTAATAAAAGCTTGTTTAATCTAACTCCTCCAGATGAGCAAACGCAGATTGAAATAGCTAAGTTACAGCTAGCCCTGCAGGAGGCTCGTGCTAAGGAGGCTGAGTTTCAGGCACAAGTTGAACTTGCTAGGATTAAGGCAGACCAAGAGTATCGCATGAAACAATGTGGAACTGGATCATCTAGCTCTGATGATTTTGATGTGGTTAAAAATGTTAAACTTGTCCCTCCTTTTAGTGAATCTGATTTAACAAAGTATTTTCAGTTGTTTCAGAGGGTAGCTACAGGTTTTAACTGGCCCAAAAAGTATTGGCCAGTACTCCTTCAAACTGTTCTCACCGGTAAAGCTCAAGTAACTTATGCATCTTTGCCTCAGGATCAATCTGATAATTATGATGTAGTTAAGAGCTTGATTCTTAAGGCCTATGAGCTTGTTCCTGAACCCTGTGAGCCTGTAGAGTAAAATTTAGGACAACTTATAAGCAAGATAAGCAATCCCATGTTGAGTATGCAAAAATCAAAGAAGATCTGTTAGAGCAGTGGTTAAATTCTTAGAATGTGGATTCTGATTTTGATAAATTTAAGCTGATGATTTTCCTGGAGGACTTCAAAAGGTGTATTAATAAAGATGTAACCCTATATCTTGATGAGAAAAGAATGGATAATTTGTCTGATGCTGCAGTTTTAGCAGTTGAATATGTTCTCACTCACAAGAGATATTCTAAAGAAAAAAGGAAAGCTGAAAGTAAGTACGTTGGCTCTACTCAGAGTACAGGTAACAGGAAAGAGAATAAAGATGATGTTTCTCAGGAAGTAAATACCAGCTCCACCTCTAGATTTCAGAAAAGTAAATGTACTTATTGTAGTAATCTTGGTCATACTACGGAGTAATGTTTCAGGAGACAGCGTGATGTGAACAAAAAGGGGTCTTTAAATATTCAGTCAATTGGTCTAGTGTCCACCATTCACAGTTCCCAGAATTCTTTAACCGAGTTAACTGAACCTGCTTTGAGGGGTAAATTTAATTCTCATGATGAAGCTCCTCTTTTGAGCAGTAACGTGGGTGACACTCTCAAGAGTTCATGTGCTAATTTCCTGTCTGATGGTTTTGTCAGTCCTCTGGACAGTAATGACAGGAAATCAGTTAAAATATATCGTGATACAGGTGCTTGCCAATCCCTTATACTGACCAGTGTTCTAGGCTCTAATGTTAATTCCTCTGATGAAACTGTAATCTTACAAGGTGTAGGGAATAATAACTTCTCTGTCCCTCTGTGCAGAGTGAATTTAGAGTCTGGTTTTGTTAATGGTTCCGTTATGGCTGGGTTGGTTGAAACACTCCCAATGTCAGGTGTAACTTTCTTACTTGGAAATGATATTGGTGGAAGTCAAGTGTGTCCAGCTCCTCAGTTGTCTAGTGAACCAGTGACTGCGACCTAGGATTGTGATGTCCCTGATGTGTTCTCTGCATGTACTGTCACTAGGGCTAAGTCTAAAGTTACTGGTGACTTAGAGGATAATGATGATGATGATGTTATTCTAGCTGACACTTTTCATGCTAATTTGGACCACTCACCAGATGAGGCAGTACCCCGTAGTGTTGATAATTTGTCTCGTCAAGAGTTGGTTGAGTTGCAGGTTGCTGACCCTGAGTTGAAAGGTCTAGCTAACTCTGCTTACAGTGAGGAAGAGTCACTGGTGCTTCTACTTGTTATTATATAAAGTCAGGAGTACTTATGAGGAAGTGGAGACCCCCAACAGCATCAGCCGACTGTGAATGGGAGGTTGTACATCAAGTTGTCATCCCTCGTGTTTGTAGGCAGGATATCATTAGAGTGGCTCATGATTCCAGTTTGGCAGGACACTTTGGAGTGAGGAAGACTGTGGCACGCATTTTGAAACACTTCTACTGGCCAGGTATCTTCAGGGATGTTTCCTGGTATTGTAAGTCTTGTCACACCTGTCAAGTTGTGGGGAAGTGTAATCAGATCGAAAAGGTTGCAGCTCTAGTTCCCATTCCTCCTTTTGAGGCGCCTTTCACCCGTGTGGTGGAGGATATTGTGGGCCCTCTTCCTAAGACTTCTTCAGGATTTTCTTATGTGTTGACCATGATTGATATGGCTACTCGATATCCTGAAGCCATTCCACTTAGAAATATCTCAGCAAAGAATGTGGTTAAAGAAATGCTAGGGTTCTTCACAAAGTTTGGTCTTCCCAAGGAGGTACAGTCAGACCGGGGAAGAAATTTCATGTCAAATGTTTTCAAGCAGTCTCTGAAAGAGTTGGGCATCACCCAGATCACGTCTTCAGCTTACCATCCCCAGACCCAAGGAGCGTTGGAGAGATATCATCAAACACTCAAATCGGTGCTCAAGAAATACTGTTTGGAACATCAGAAAGACGGATAAAGGTCTTCCATTCGTTGTATTTGCCGCAAGAGAATCTCCAAATGAATCACTGGGCTTCTCACCCTTTGAACTACTGTTTGTCCATGAAGTAAGAGGACCCCTTAAGCTACTCAAGGAATGCTGGCTGTCGGAGGAAGATGACGTCAACCTGCTGGAGTATGTGATGAAGCTCAAAGAACGGCTGTCCACTGCTTTACAGCTGGCGAGAGAGAATTTAGGAGCTACTCAGGAGAAGATGAAGACTTGGTATGATAAGAAGTCCAGGTTACGCCACTTTCAGCCAGGAGATCAGGTTTTGATTCTGCTACCGGTGCATGGGCAACCTCTTCAAGCCAAATTTAGTGGTCCTTATTTCGTGGAGAAGAAACTCAGTGATGTCAACTATGTCATCGCCACATCAGATTGTAGAAAGAACAAGCAACTTTGTCACATCAACATGCTAAAGTTATATCACAGGCGGGACGAAAATAACCCAGTCTGCACTGTAGCTGTTCCACCCGAGTCTGCAAGTGAAGTTCTCCCATGCAGCATGAGCCTGAGTGATAGTTTGGGGAAGAATTCTGATATCATGAATGATCTCCAGACTAAGCTTTCTCATCTAGCTCCCGAGGAAAGGCAGGAGTTTTCGGCATTACTGCAGGAGTACCCGTAAGTGTTCTGTGCTACTCCAGGAAAACCACTTTGTTGATGCATGATGTTGATGTTGCAGACGTAAAGCCGATTAAACTGCCTCCTTCCCGTGTGAACCCAGTGAAAGTTCCTCTCATCCAGAAGGAGCTTGGCTACCCGTTGGACCACAAGATGATTGAGCCCTGTCAGAGCGAGTGGAGTTCTCCTGTCACTCTAGTCCCTAAGCCAGGTGGGTCACAGCGGCTTTGCATCGACTACAGACGTGTTAATCAGATAACTAAAACAGACACTTACCCTCTCCCTCGCGTGGAAGATTGCATAGACAAGATCGGAAAGGCTAGGTACATGAGTAAGTTTGATTTGTTAAAGGGATACTGGCAAGTACCTATGACTGAACGTGCTAGGGAGATCTCATGTTTTGTAACACTAGGAAAGACTTTTGCATGTTCGGTAATGCCATATGGTATGAAGAATGCACCAGCCACATTTCAGAAGCTCATGAATGTTGTAACAGAGGGTTTGGCAGGGTGTGTTGTTTATATTGATGATGTATTAATCTTCAGTGACAACTGGAAAGATCACCTATGCCATGTCAGTAAATTTCTTGAGCGTTTGGTTCAGGCTAATCTTGTAGCTAATTTATCAAAGTGTGAGTTTGGTCAAGCTAAAGTTCAGTACCTTGGGTACATAATTGGTGATGGACATGTTGCACCACCAGGAGCTAAGGTCAGGTTATAAGTGATCTTCCCAGACCTAAAAGTAGGAAAGAGCTACAAAGATTTTTGGGAATGGTAGGTTATTACAGGAGATTTGTTCTTAACTTTTCAATTCTTGTATCACCACTTACAGACCTACTGAAAAAGGGAGTTAAATTTGTCTGGACCAATGACTGTGAATCCTCTTTCAGCAAACTTAAAGCTATCCTGTTAAGTCAGCCAGTGCTCGCTACTCTAAATTTTGCTAAGCCTTTTAAGATGGCTGTTGACGCAAGTGATACAGGAGCTGGGGCTGTTTTGCTGCAAGAGGATGATCAGGATATTGAACACCCTGTATCTTATTACAGTAAGACGTTCACTCCACCTCAAACGAACTACTCAGCTATTGAGAAAGAGCTTTTGGCCTTGATTTTGGGTTTACAGCATTTTTCATTTTATTTGTGTTCTGGTTTTGACCCCAAAGTCATTTATACCGATCATAACCCACTGAAATTCCTTAGTAAGTTTAAAGATAAAAATCAGAAATTGACAAGATGGAGTCTACTTCTTCAGGAGTATTCATTAGACATACAACATATCAAGGGGAAAGAAAATGTTATTGCAGATTGCTTATCTAGACTTTAGACAGATTGTTTTAGAGTAATAAGAAATTTCCTTTGTAAATTTCTTTTTCTTTGTGGGGAGGTGTTACATAGCCTATGATTTCATCATCCTTTGTATAATTCTAACGTACAGTATGCTGCATGTTTGATCACGATTCGCCTCGTGGCTTCGATAGTGCGTGTCCTACCTCACTACCCCCCTCCTCCCTTATAGCAGAGTAAGTCGTTCTTTCTGTTGTTCAGAGCAGGAGTGTCAACTCTTTGTCCCCTATGGCTTCATTTGCGCGTCCTTCTTACAAGTTGTATCAAGCTCTGCCGGCCCCTACATAATGAACTCAGTCTCTGCATTAATTGCCACTTAGATCTACTCCTCATTTTGTTCACATCTCTGTCCTCCCCTTTACAGTTGTTATTATTTTTGTGAGTGCTTAGGAAATCTCCAACCATCTAGCTCCTGTGTAATTTGAGTATAAGTGTTATTACATTTTTTCTTGTACTGTATAGCATAAGGTGTTAATTCGTAGGCCTGGTGAGGTTTTTGTGATTAATGTGAAGTTTTTACTGTCAGCCAGTAGTAATAATATTTTGTATCTGTAATAATATATCTTGCATTAACTGAGCATTATCCGGTTTTCTCATTTTATCAGTGCTGACTTAGATAAATTTACTCTTGCTAATTTCGTGTTAATAGCGGCTATTGCAGTTAACCATATATTTAACCTGTTTTTGCCATTACATTATCCTTATGAGTCCTGAATGTTTAGTTGTTAGTTTGAGCATTAAACTTTAACTTGTAATTTTACCTAACTCTTTTGTTTTGAACCTAGAACTTGCGGGACAGTTTTCTCTGTTCCGTAACAATATATATATATATATATATATATATATATATATATATATATATATATATATATATATATATATATATATATATATATATATATATATATATATATATATATATATATATATATATATATATAAGACAACGCTCTGCTCCGCGAGAAGTGTAACAAATTAAAATATGAAATGTGTGTGTGTGTGTGTGTGTGTGTGTGTGTGTGTGTTTTAGGAACCATGCTTTCACTGAGGTTAAAGAATATTTCAAGGTCAATGTCTAGGGAAGAATTCCATCTCTTTTACGACTGAATAAACGAGAGAGAGAGAGAGAGAGAGAGAGGTGCCTTTCTACATTGTCATGTTAACTTTATTGCTGCCGTCTGATATTTTCTCATAGCAGTGATCCTTTTTTTTTTTTTTATTACATACTTGCATCCACCTCATTTTCCTAACTACTCTCTTATCTTTAATCGCTTTTCATGATATCTGCGTTGTTCCTTCATTTTCCTCCTCTTCCTCTTCTTTTTTTTTTTTTCTCGGTATGTTCCACTTATTCCCCTACTCTTTCTTTGCATCTTCTCTTTTTTTTTTCTCTCTCTCTCTCTGCTTGTGTTCTACCTCTTTTTCTCCCTTGCTTGATGAAGGAGAGGGATGTTAAATTTGAACGGTGTGTGTGTGTGTGTGTGTGTGTGTGTGTGTGTGTGTGTGTGTGTGTGTGTGTGCGCGCGTGTGTGTGTGTTCTTACCTAATTACCAAATTGTACCTTTACAGGAATGAGTCAAGCTCGTACTGTCCCGTTTCTTAAACCATATTTATCGTACATATCCTTAAATTTGTGAATTGTTTTGGCACACACTATTTCATTCGGTTGTGCATTCCACTGATCAATTGCACTGTTTGGGAAACTGAATTTCCTCAGGTCTTTATCACCTCTCTTCTTATGCAGTTTTTTGCAGTGTCCTCTTGCTGATGCTTCCCCATATGTTAAGTAATCATTTACGTCTATTTTCTCCTTCCCTGATATGCATTTATATAGCATTATCATGTCATCTCTTTTCCTTCTCTCCTGTAGTGTTGGTAGATTCAGTTTATTTAGTCTTTCTTCGTAGCTTAGATCCCTTAAGCTTGGTATCTATCTTGTAGCGGCCCTTTGAACTTTTTCAATCTTGTCTATGTGTTTTTTGAGATGAGGACTCCAGACTACTGATGCATACTCCAGGGTTGGTCTGATGAATGATGTTATTATCCTTCTTAGCATGTCTTCATTTATGTATGTGAATGCTATTCTCATATTTGCAAGCAGTGTATACATGTTCCGTACCTTCTCGCTGATGTGGTCAGCTGGAGATAGTCTGTTATTGATAATCACACCTAGGTCCTTCTCTCTTTCTGATGTGTGTAGGGTTTTATTTCCTAACGTATAATCCCAGTCAGGTCTTTTTCCACTTTTACCAAACTTGATTACATGACACTTGTCCACACTGAATTCCATTTGCCACGTATTACTCCATTCATGAAGTTTATTTAATTCTTCTTGTAGCTCTTTACAAGAGTCTATGTTAGTAATTCTCCTTTGTATTTTTGCATCATCTGCAAACATATTTAGATAGCTTTCATTTCCAGTGTAACTGTCTATATCATTTGGATACACTAAAAACATGATTTGTGCCAGCACCGAGCCCTGAGGTACTCCACTAGTCATTTCTTTCCATGATGAGTAGTTTCCCCTTAGTACTGTTCTCATATCTCTTTTTATGAGAAAATCTTGCATCCAGCAAAACAGTTTGCCTCGAGTTCCTCCTTGATGGTACAGTTTCCATAAAAGTCTTTGGTGTGGTACTGTGTCAAATGCTTTCTTGAAATCTAAATAGATACTGTCCACCCATCCTTCTCTTTACTGTATTGTGTCTGTTACTCTGTCATAGTAGCTCAACAGATTAGTAATACATGATTTTCCTTTTCTGAAACCAAACTGTCTTTCTGTTATCATATTGTGTTCTTCTAGATGATTTACCCAAGCTTTTCTTATAAGCTTTTCTAATACCTTGCTTACAACACTGGTCAGTGATACTGGTCGGTAGTTGAGTGGATTTTGTCTATTCCCTTTCTTGAATAAGGGGACAATAATTGCTTTCTTCCAAATATCAGGATGTTTACCTTGACTCAAGGATTTCTTGAAAATTAAAAATAATGGTTTACTTAACTCCTTTGCACATTCACGTAGCACCCAACATGAAATTTCATCAGGACCATTTGCTTTTCCTCTGTCTAATTTACTTAACTCCTCCTGTATTATTTTTTCTGATATTTTTATATCTGGTAGTATGTGTGGGCATGCATGTTCCACATAGTCCCTCTCAAATTTTTTTTCTTCTGTAAAAACTGATTGGAAATTCTTATTTAGTGCTTCACAAATATCTTTCTCTTGCCTATAGGTTATTCCCTCGTCCGTAATTGATTGTATTATATCTTTTACTTTGGTTTTGCTTGTGATGTAGCTGTAAAATAGCTTCGGTTGATCACTACTTTTATTTATGATACCCTCCTCAAACTGTTTTTGGGCTTCCCTCCTTATTCTTGTATAATCGTTTCTTGGCTGTTTGTAATTATTATATGCCCTTTCACTATTGTATCTTCTGTATCTATTCCACAACAAATCTCTTCTTTCTTTTGATGTTTTACATTCTGTATTGAACCATTTCTGTATTTTCTTATCTGCTTCTTTGTGCTTTGGGATGTACTTCTGGACTCCTATTTCATAAAGTTCACAGAATTTTTTATATACAGCATTTAAATCTTGTCCTCTAAGCTCATTTTCCCAATAAACTTCTAAGAAATACTTCTTTAGGTCACGATATTTTCCCTTTTTACAGTTTAGGCTCCTTTTGTAACTTTCATTGCTGTTAACTATGTCATATGCTATCCTGAAGTTGCAATTTAGTACTGCATGGTCGCTTTTGCCGAGTGGAGGGTGATATATTAAACTGTCAATGTCATTTTCTTGTCTAGTAAATATGAGATCTAGCACTGAAGGTACATCGAGCCCTCTTTTTCTGGTGGTTTCCCTCACATGTTGCATTAGGAAAAACTCTTGCACGAGATCCAGGAGATTTTGGTCCCAACAGGTTTCTTGGCTTATTATATCTACAGTATTGTAATTTATATTTGTATTAAAATCTCCAGTTAGTATAATTCTTTCCGATTTCTCTTCCATTTTATGTAGTAATGCTCTTAAACTCTGAATTGTACTCTCTGCCAGGTCCTCATATTCGTGTCTTTCCCATGTGTTTGATCTGGGTGGCATGTACAAATTGGCTACAATTACTTTCCCTTCAGATGTGTTGATCTCTACTGCAATCAGTTCTACTTGTGAGGGTATATCTAGTCTTATTTCATTGACTTTTAGATTTTTCTTAGTTAATATTATAATTCCTCCTCCTTTTTTTAAGTTTCTATCTCTTCTCCATATATTATATTCTTCTATGTTTAGTATGTCATTTGATATCCTTGGTGTTAATTTTGTTTCAGTTAGGCATATTCTATGTGGTTCATTTTCTCTTACATAATCATTCATCTCTAATAATTTAGATACCATTCCATCCACATTTGAGTACATCAACTTAATCATCTTGTTTATATAATTGTCATGTGTGTGTGTGTGTGTGCCTACCTTTGCCTACCTCAGTGTTAACAGAAAGAACTCCAACCGTTTTTAGCCATGCCTGGTGGAAGGGTTGACGTCCAGGGCATGAAAAAAAAAAAAAATGCATTATTTTTTTTTTTTAGAACAGTAGGTCAAATGCTAAGGCAACTGCGCTAACTCGAACCTTGATCTGTCAAACTGAGCCTGGAAAGTTTTCATCCAGTGCAGGCCAAACTTGGAAGGTAATTTAAGAATGCTGTTATTTATCCGAACATTGTCGAAGGTAAAGGTCTCAATGCAAGGTCAAAATTCGACCCATTTTGTTGGCTTTTCTAACTCAAATAGGGTTGAGGGCCAGCCAATGAATGAATCCAGTTTTTCTGACAGCAACAGATGTAAGGTCAAGGTCACAAGGTAAGGTCAGTTTGAACAGTTTTATCGATTTAGACCAAACTTTGTGGAAGGGTTGAGGAGAGGGCAAATATAAAGTATTCGATCTTGACAATACCCACCCAAAGGACAAGGTCATTGGTATAAGTCAAAGGCCAAGGTCACAAGGTACTGTCATCTCTATCAGTTTTGATCTGATTGGTGCCAAACTTGTTGGAAACGTAAAAGGTCACGCTAGAAGGTAGGATTTAGGTTTTGAGAATAATAATCAAATATAATGGTCAGAGGACAAGGACAACATTCGACTCGTATGTGTCGGTGTGTTGACAAAAATTCTAGAACTGTTTTGATATGATTTTTTTTTTTTTTACAATAACAGAACAGAGGAGGGAAAAACAATCAAATAAAAAATGATGTAGAATAAATTAATGTAGTGAATGTGTTGAGGATTATACAAGAGGATGACCAACAGCTTTTTAAGAACAGGTCAAAGGTCAGGGCAACATGACAAGGTAAATATAAACAGTTTTTATCCAATACAGACTAATCTTTTTTTTTTTTTTTTTTAGATTTTGTTTAAAACACAGTTAAGAGATCTGATTTTGAGACTAATCAGTTAAAGGTCAAAGGTAAAGATCAAAGTTCAAGGTCTCGAGGCAAAGTGAGCTTAAACATCTTATTTGAACCAAAGCTGTTGGAGGGGTGAAGAGCATGGCAAGAATGAAGCAACTTGATTTTGAGAGAAGTATTTCGAAGGTCAAGGTGGACAAAGTCAAATATTAGGCCCTTAGATCACCAGGTGGGGTCGAGTGTTGTTTTCTCTGACTGTTCCTTCCTGCCTTTGTAACTTTTCTTCTTCCTCCACTTTTCTTTCTCCTACTCTTCATTTTACAAACTTTGTTCTCTGTCCGGCTCTGTTTCCTTCTCCTCCTCCCTCTTGGCGTAATCATCATCACATTTCCACCATCATCTCCTTCTCCTCCTCCTCCTCGTTTTCAACCCTATAATGTTTCTGAAATACCTGTTACCGCCAGACCAGCCACCCCACCACCCCCCACCCTACCACTAAGTCGCCGCCTCACCACCACCCCAGGAGGACACCACGGAGGGCCGGGTCACCGAGAGGTCAACCCGGCGCAAGAAGGACATCGGTGCCCCCCTGTTCTGAGTCCCTCTGTCCCTCAACAGGTCCGACAGAAACCACACCAGTGGAGGACATGACCCTGTGGGCGGGACAGCACTCACCAGGTTCGGGGTGGGACTGAGCCAAAGTTAGTCCGAAGCAACACTGCGGTACGGCCACTGTGCGTACCGGGGAGGGTTTGGGCACTGTACGCCCCTCAGTTGCTTTCCCCCCTGTAGCACCACCACATCGGCCACTGTACGTGTGGGGGAAGGGACAGCCACTGTACGCCCTTCAGCTACAGCCACATCTGGAAAAGGCCTCGGAGCGTCAGCTATTGAACGCACTCTGACTGGCAAAGAGAGGAGGAGTGGAACCGCGATATTGGCCACTGTACGTTTCGGGGAGGGGACGGTCACTGTACGCCCATCATCCACTACCTCTTCCTCCTACGGGAGTACTACCTCCAGAGTGTTAGCAATTGAGCGCACTCCTGCTGGCAAAGGAAGCAGGAGTGGAACTGCGATATCGGCCACTGTACGTGTCAGGGAGGGTTTGGCCACTGTACTCCCCTCATCCACTACTTCTTCCTCCTTCGGGAGCAGCACCGCCACAACACCCACTGTACGTGTGGGGGAAGGGACAGCCACTGTACGCCCTTCAGCTGTGGACCCTGGAGATCACAGAACCGTCACATCGGCCACTGTATGTGTGGGGGAAGGAACGGCCACTGTATGTCCTTCATCTGTGATCTCTGAGGTCCTCCCGGAGAAGGAGGTCCCTTGCGCGGCCGGCCTTCCACCTCTCGGCTGCGTGGGAAGCCCCTCTCTTACTCCCTCCACGTGTGGTTAGCCTGAGGTACTACCGGAGTGGTGATGCGGCCCTGTGTCAGTCCTGCCGCGTACACCTGGTCGGTCCCGGTCTCTGACGGACGCCAGACAGAAGAGGTGCCGCAGTCTGCCCCTGACGGCGCCCTTCCCTAAAGGCGACCACAGCACCCAGGCTCCCAGACCGGGCTGGCGGGCCCCAGAGTCAGGTCGTTTAAGCTCCACTCCCCCACGACTCTTCATCCGGAAGAAGAGATGACAGGCCCGTCTCCTGCAGCTGTTCGGCCCCAGTCCCGCGAGGGCCGCCCTTCAGGTCCAGGCCTCCAGGTCAGAGGGCCTCCCTGCACCCCACCGACGAGGCTCCAGCACGAGGGCCCCTCAGGTCGAGGCCCCCAAACGGGAGAGCCTCCCTGCACCCCCCTAACGAAGGAACCCCAGGCAGTGACACCCCTACGGGTAGTCCACTGTCTCCTACAGGAGGGCTCCCCAGTAGAGCCTTCTCCCACGCCCGGGCGCCTCTTGTGTTAAGCCCAGGAAACAGGGGCCAACAGTTACTGAAATGTATCTCGTGTGCCTTGGAAAACCACAGAGATGGGAGTGAACAGTGACAGTGAAAGAGTGAGGCCAAAACACACACTGTGAGACAAATACCCATGCAGAATAGAAATGACTAATGAGCACTGACCTATAGCCATATGAAGACGGCATGAGCGCGAGGAAAAGCCAAAAGTCTGTGAAAGTGTGAACAGTGTCACCCCGACTAAGTAACTTTCTCGAGTGTCGCGACTCGAGCTCTGATCAATTATAGTAATATTCACTCTCTCAATCCCAGGCCCTCTCTACCCATAGTGCAACTGGTTGAGACTATTAAATACTAATTTTGCCTATAGACACAATACGGGTATATAGAACTTACAACTCACCATCGAGATATAATTCCAGAATTCTACTCTCTGCCTGTGCTGTGTGTGATAAATATTATTGGGAAGCTAACTATGTAAACCTGTCTCCATCATATCTTGTAACTCTTTGTTTGTATTGTAACAGTGTATTGAAATAAGCCAATAGATGTGTTAAGGTGTGCTGCCTAGTTTTTATGCCCTGTTCCTTTGTGTTTTATTTCCGGTCCGGAAAGAGGACCCCGCTCAGTCGCGAGCGTTTTTAGTCCGAGAAGTCGAGCTAAAAACACCCCGCATAACAGTTTCCCTTCTTACACTGCTTGTCAGCGACAGTCTAGTGAACCTTTCTGTACCATCTATATCTGGAAATGCGGTATTAAACCTCAAGTGTGATGAGTTAACATTTGATAAGTTCAGAGGATCTTTAAAAAGGACAAAGGATACCTTTGATAGTTGCACCTACCCATGCAACAGAGTAATTGAAAATAAATAATTGTTTACGGGGAGGGCTGATCTGTGGGATTCCACCTTGACTAAGCTCTGGTCTTGGTGAAGGTCTAGCTTTGTGCAAAGTTCTGTGCAGTATCTTGTGAAAAGCGACTTACTTGAACAAAACCCTTATCACTTCCAAAGGTCAGGATGCAGGACGTGGCTTACCCGCTCCTCTTAACAATTCATCCCTCACATTTACTGCACCCTTTTCTTGGGAGGCACCACTTAAATATCTCTACTGCCACCATGACCTTTGCCGTTCACTGCATTTCAGGGAGACTGGGGAGGAGTAAGACAGGGAAAAGATTGATGAGCTGACTACCAACTGTGGAAAATGTTGTCGAATCATCCTGTTCTACGGCTTCTATGGATCTAGGTTACTAATATTGATGTTATTGGTACAAATATATCCATGCCTTTTTGTCTCCAGGCTCGTCTACCTATATTCTATTTCCTGCCGTGTCTTGTTCCTTCCAATCTTTTTCAGTATGTCTGCCTTTGTTCTGTTCGATTCAACTTTAACTCTTGTTTTGGCGTGTTCTTTTCATTCGTCATATCCTTTTTTTTTTTTTGGGGGGGGGGAGGTGTTCATTTGACAGTGCCCCCTTCAGTCTTTTCCGGATTGCAGTGACCTTCCTTATAATGCAGTTGTGGTTTTTAATTTATCTTTTCGCTAAAGTGTTTCCTCACAGTGTTGCATCCTTTCCTTTTCCCTAGCCTTCGTCTGGGTCCCTTTATATTTTCTTCTGTGCTGAGGTGTCACATCTCTCTCTCTCTCTCTCTCTCTCTCTCTCTCTCTCCTTGCCATCTTTAACTTCGCCCTTTTAATCCTTTTCTGTTCTGTTATACCCTGTTCGTACTGTGTTTGCCTTTGACCTTTTTCAGTCCCCTTATGTGTAGCTGCGTCGTATTCCTGAAGACTGTAGGTTCGTCCCCTTAAACACTATCTAACTTGGCATTCTTCTACTTGGACGTTGTTTAGTTATAATTTCACTTCTATTCGATCTGGCCGTGAGATCTTTGGTATTGTATGTCTCCTGTTTTCTGTCCCTCAGAGTTTGGCTATGTCACCTTCAGGGACGTTTCTACAGATGTGTCACTTTCATCCTTGTTTCCTCGCGCCGTGTTGTCCCTTCATCTGCCTTTTTCTTCCCTCGTTATCAGTCCCCGCTTCTCATCCCGATTATCTCCCTGTGGTTCCTTCTTGTTTGATCGAGAATGGGAGAGGTTGTTTCCAGCTTAAAGGTCTTTTTGTGTGCACCCCATTACCGTGGATGCGATGAAAAATGGATATTCCTGTGTGTGTGTGTGTGTGTGTGTGTGTGTGTGTGTGATAGACAGAAAGACAGGAAGACAAACAGAAAAACAGAATGTCCAGCACAAATTATTAAGAAGCTCTACTTTACCTCACGTGAAGACATACATATATGACATTCGTGAAAATCTTTAAAAATACGGAGTTGAGTGGTTACATCCCTGCCTCTCGGGAAGGAAGGTTCAGGTGTTGGTGTAATTACCTTAAAGCCAGGAAGGGGCACAACAGATGAACCTCTAGTGCCAACACATACCAGAAGGGTCATTTATTTACACACCAGTCTTGTATACGTTGTTAACACACACGCTTATTACTCCAAAACACAACACTAGCTTCCTTTCACAGATACAACACAAGGATTTAACTAACATCCATTCACAAATACAGGACGAAAGTATGATTCTAACATCCTTTCACAGATACAGCAGAAAGATACAATTCTAACATCCTTTCACGGATACACCAGAAAGATACAATTCTAACATCTTTTCACATATACGGCACAAAAATACAACTCTAACATCCTTTCACAGATACAACACAGAGTTGCAACGCTTATATCCTTTCACACATACAACACAAATATCCTGTTATCTTACATATGGTCTTATTTCCTCACATTTAAATAATCTCATACCAAATATCAGCACAGATCCACATTCGCCCCAGAAAAAAAAACATATTTGTTTATCAGAACTCTAAATCAAGTTCCTACATTACCTCTCAAAACAGAGATTGTTTGCCATCACAACACACCGGAGCTTTAACCAACACAACACAGATTTTTTACTAAGCAACAGATCCTTCCACTAACGCAACACACAGAATGTTCATCAAAATATACCCACACTAACTCAGCCACCTATCACTCGTCCAATTTTCTATTAGCCCTTCTTTCCCTCTAAAACTCTACCTCTTCCCATTTTCTTCTCTATCTATTTTTTTGTTCAACCCTCCCATGCCTTTTTTCTTCCTATGCCAATCCACTTCCTGGTCTCCCTCTTCCCTTCCACATTTGTCCTCCTCTCTCTCTCTCTCTCTCTCTCTCTCTCTCTCTCTCTCTCTCTCTCTCTCTCTCTCTCTCTCTCTCTCCGTGAAACTGGAATCCACTCGGCACTCACCCCTTGTCCTGAATTTTACATTCTTTATAAAAAAAAATATATCACTGTTGACTTTTTGCCTTTCCAGCCTAGCATGTTTTTCCCGCGACAATTCTCGCTCTCATTTTTACCAGCGGTTTCTTCCTTAGTTTGAATTTCTCTTTCCATTTTTAACAATCTATTTCTTCCATATTCACTGTTTTTCTTGTTGGAGAAATAAATCACTTTTTTATATTCACTGGGATGCTGACGAAGGGCCTATACACGGTGATGTGTACTCTGGGTGGAACAATGCAGCTGCGGCGTCCACCTAGGAGCCAAAACTTCTCATATTTTTCTGCACCTCGCCGCGGGGAGAAGCCTAGTTCGACCATGGAGAGATGCTGTCTATTACAAAGGGTCGCCGGCTCCTTACACGGTGTATTTACTGTACGGTACCTGTAGGGCGGCCCCACAAACGCAGCTGCTAACCTGTGGCCGACGGGTGTGCTTTGTAAGACAGGCCGGGGGTAGCAACAAGAACCACGACACTTTATATGCACTGGTGTTGGATAAGGACACCGTTACGCTCTGGCACATATTTACCTGGGCGTCAGAGCTGCCCTGACATAAAAACATCCCTCTACTCCCTCCCCCTCCCACAAAAGAAGGATGGTGCGTTGCAGTGTCAGCACAACCCCCCAATCTTGGAAACACTTCAGGTTTTCTTACCAGAGCATCAGCAGATATTCCATCCTGCCTGTCTGTTTTGTTCCTTCTAAACGAAGACACTTGAAACAATCCTGGCCACAAACATACACATGACTAACGTGTATAACTCCCATTACATACACAAAATGATCAATCAAGTTCAGTCGGAGCAAAGAACTGTTGCACATTGTGTGCACCAATCTAAAACACACACACACACACACACACACACACACTCACACACACACACACACATTAAACCTTAAATAGAAAATGTGGAATCAACATTAAAAAAAAAAAAAAAAACTTCCAGAAACAGAGATGACCAATTCGGAAAAATCTTACAAGGACCCATTATATGAATAAACATAAGGACCAGAGAGCTACAAAATTTCCTCTAAACACGCAGCTTCCACAGGATAAACACAAGAGACTAAGCACATAAACAGGTCAAACACTCCACACTCCAGCATCTAAACTACCGTCCGAAAGCACAGAAAAAGTACATAGAACGGACTGGCCTTGTCATTATCATACACAAACGTCCAGTTATTAACGACACACAGCAGACAGAACAACCTACTACCATGACAACACTATATAATCAGCCCATACGTGTGGATGAGCCCTGGAACTCATTCAGAAACAGCTTTGTGGTACAGCAGACAAAGTTTGAGCCCTTAGCCACTTAGATAGCGGCAACAACTAAGAGAAGAGAAAGGCTGCATACTGCATTTCAGTTCAAACTGTCTACATCCACCTGCGTAGGAAGATCATGTCACCTGTAGACAGGACTAAATGCAATGAGGCACTCTAAATAGAATTTATGTATGCAGAATCCCAAGTTCTTTGGCAATGCAGAAAACATATTAGGTACAAGATTGGGCCATTCCTTGATGCAAACAGTTTTACAATACCCTGATCATGGTTCTTTCCCACTGCTCATTAGTGTTCACCAGAAAGACGGGAGGTGACATCCCTGAGCCAGGCATTGCCTACAGAGGGTGTGACTTTAAAGAATGTAAAGTGTATCAGAAAAGAAGTTTCCAAAAGGATGGGCAAATAAGTACTAACAATCCTGATGGCTTTCGTCCAAGAGTCCCACAAGAAGTAGGTTACCAGGTGGTCCCTCTCCCGGCTACTGTCTTAGGTAAGTCGCTTGCTACTGTAGAAGCACCACTGAACAGGAATAGCATTTGTGATCTGTATTTTCAAAAAGGGAGATCACCATTATACTGGAACTTACAGACCAATTTGTCCTGCATCTGAAAGGTATAATTGCGGATGGGATTGTATACCATCTAGAATCAAATAAATTATTCTATGGTTCACAAGATAGCTGTAGCCGGCATCATTTGTGTTGAATCAATTTGACTGAGTTCTTCCACTGCATACTCCCTAAACAGGACCCAGAGCCGGACAATTGACATTCTTTATTTGAACTTCCAGAGCGTGATCAATAAAGTATCTCATCTAAGGCTGAAGGCAGAAACTCGTGCCTGGGGATTTCAGGAAGAACTTGCTGCATGGATGGAAAAGTGGATGACTGATTGGCACTAAAGAGTGATGGTGAAGGAGGAAACCTTTTAATGGACACCCGTTACAAGTGGAATACGGCAGGGTTTAGTTTTAGGTTCGTTATTATTAATTATTTACGCCAGTGATATGGGTGTGAGCATCATCACGTGAATCTCAAAATCGGCGGACGACACAAAGCTAGGAGGCAATGCCTCTTCATTCACAAAGACAGAACTACCTATAAACTAATTTATAGTAGGGCAGTAATCTCAATATTGGCAAATGCCGTTCAACCTGGACAAGTGCAAGGTGATGCACACTCGTCATGTAAATCCAATAACCAACTACTATTTGTTAAGAGGTGAATTTAGCAGCACTGACTTTTAAAAAACGCAAAGAACTAATTAGCGGTAAGCAAGTTATCCAAACTGCGCCCTGAAGTAGAGAAGAAAGCACAGCGGTTTCCAGGTTATATAAATATGCAGTTTACGACCAGAAACAAAGAGACCGAACCTTTCTCTGTACATCACTTTGATGGCCACATCTGGAATATGCAGTTTAGGTAATCAACTCTGATATCACAAGGCTTGGAAGAGCCCAGGCTTGAGAGAGAAAACTGATCCCATCCATCAGACATATGGGATGCCAGAGAAGGTTGGTAGTACTGAGCCTTTTCTCGTTAGAGACTAGGCCTTTATGTGAGAAGATAATTGAGGTTTTCAAAATCACCTGTGGATTTGAAAACATTACTGTTACAGCAACAAGACGTCAAATCATCGATTGGATTGAAGCGTTTCCACTGAGATACACAAAGTAATTTCTTCATATACAAGATCTGCAGTACCAGGAATCGGGTAACAGCCGAGGTAATTGACAATTCCTTGATAGAACTGTTCATAGCTGGGGTAGACGAAGTTTTGTGGGTCACTCGCAGTGGTTAATGTAATGTTTTCTTCCCTTAGGTAAAATTTCCTAGCCAGGCCCTTTTCCTCCTGGTAAAGTGCACTTCCTATTCCGTGTCCGTTTTGCAGGTGCGAGAGGTGGGTGGGTGAGTTCCCCGAGCTAGGACTAATGGACCATATAGCTCTGCAGGACAAGGAGAGAGCCTTGGTGAGACCTCTACATCTCTCACCAGAAATACGCTACCCTGGTGGGGGCTCGACCTGCCATCCCTACGGTCGTGAAGCTTGAGCAACCACTTAGCTCATCTCATCCCGGGAAAGCCTTCATCATTACCATACTTTTCTATAACTTGTTGAGGAGCCATGTATAAATGACAACTTCATTCACAGTACCTCCATGGTGCGGGTCGTAAGACATTTTGATGTACTACCTGTCACTGCAACTCTCTCTCTCTCTCTCTCTCTCTCTCTCTCTCTCTCTCTCTCTCTCTCTCTCCACCAACACTGTCGGTGCTATACATTCACTTTAGTTTCTCATCCTGGAGTTCTATATACTTTCTCATTCTGTGCTACATGCGTTGCCTGTGCCTATGTCCACATGAGCCTCGGTACCTTCATCCCAGACATTAAAACCACCATTATCCAATTCCAGCACGCCATTGCCCGTCTTGGTACTCTTCTGGCAAATGTAATGGCATGGCATTTCTTTTCCTTAACTGGGTTATAGTAGTTCTTCCCTACTCTGCTGATTACCTTCCCTGATTTACTTGTGTGTGTGTGTGTGTGTGTGTGTGTGTGTGTGTGTGTGTGTGTGTGTGTGTGTGTGTGTGTGTGTGTGTCCCCTTGTCTTTTATTTCGCATTTGTTCTTGTTCCCTGATGTAAGTTTTTGTTTATGTATGCGCCGTATTAACGTTTATGTTCCTTATTTCTCTAAAAAATTTCGAGTTACTTTTCTCATTCTGATGGTTCATCTCTTAATCACTGAATATTTACTTCGTCTCTGTCTTGCCTTCTTTGCCATTTCTTTATCTCAGGCCTTCTACTTCACCACTTGCTACTCTTTTTTTTACCTGACTTCTGGTTTGATTCTCCCAGTTTGCTTTGTAATTTTGTGCAGCCCTGCAAGTTTTTTACATGCTAATTTAGATCCTTGTGTCACCTTTTATTATTCTTTGTTTCGTTCTTATTAAGTTCTCAGAATTTCGGCTGGAAACAGTCATCAATCAAAGTCAAGGTATGAAAGAATAAAGAATTGTTGGAGTAAGGTGCGCCAAATTTATTATAATGATTTACATTAACAGTGGTACACTGATTAAATTTTCGGCGAAGAAAATCAAAGGTCAAGATCAGTATAATGATAACCAAAAATATAACTAATATAAATATTCCTCATGAACAGATAAAGATACGGACATAGAACAAGACCGTAATGTTTCTGTTATTTTCGTAATATAGCATTCGCGTGTAGTCTTGAACTTTGGCAAATGATAAAGGTAAAAACTCACCCAGTTTACCATTAAACTTTGAAACGTTAGGGAAGGTACAGTATGTGTGCAGTGTGTCGAGAAGTGCATGAGAGACTGTCAGGAGTGAAAGGACTGATCTTGCTGGTGAGTTTCTCGAGTGCGTGGAAGGGTTTTTGTACCTGGGAAACATGTTACGTGCTGAAGGTGCGGCTGGAGCTAGCTCTGTGGCTAGAATGAGAAGTGGTTGCAAGAAGTTCAGGGAGCTGTTACCTCTCTTGACACTGAGGGGGATCTCCCTCCATACTAAGGGATCTTTGTATGTGGCATGTGTAAGGAGCTAATGTTGTATGGTAGTGAGATCTGGGCAGTAATGGAAGAGGGTATTCGCAAGCTCGAACATACAGGAAGGACAATGATTAGATGCATGTGCTGTGCATCCTTGAACGCCGGGCCTGGGGGGGCTGGGTTTGCAATGGAAGAGTTGAGAGGAAGGATGGGGGCGAAGTGTATATGTGTTGTGATGACGAGAGGTAGATTGAGATGGTTTGGGCATGTGTAGAGGATGGGGTATGAAGACTGCGTGCGGTGAGTGAGAAGTGTTAATTTGGGGGGTAGGGCTGCGAGAGGAAAACCGAAAAAAAAACTGGAACGAGGTCATACAGTGTGACCTCAGGGATAAGGGACTGAATAGGGAGGCTGCCAGAAATTGAGCAGCATGGAGAGCTGCCATTAACTGACCAAGGTAGATGCAGGCAATCATGTCGGAGTCTGCATAAACGGAGCGAACGAAACGAGGTTCCATGTACAGCAAAGAAAAACTTCACTTCCCCACCCCTCCACCCATCATGGAGCCCAACAAGGGGAGATCATATGCCAGAGATACTGCTGGCAACCCGAGAGGTAGTGAGGGAGTATACGCAGGTTACCACCGGAGGAACCAGACAAGGCTGACACTATGACCACCATGCCCCCCAGTTCCCACTTGACCCTAGCCAACAAGTGACCAGCCGATTTACCTGGTCGGGCCCAACCAGACCGCCCGTCTAGCCAGAATAGGGGACCAAAGAGGTGTGTTGCTAGCTGCAGGGGGCATCGTGCAGCATCGCTCAACCCCCAGGACTCCCGTTTCCAAGCACTGCGGGACGCCACACATGGCAAACACTTGGCGAGGTAAAAGCCCTGCCAAGATCGGAGACGGGCAGGGAGGAGCCACTTACCCAGAAAGTCTCCTTTACCAATGATGCAGGTGGGGTGCATGGTCAACGAGACTGACAAATGCCGAACCCCACAACGGTAGGCAGGCCTCCAGGGTAGGTGGCACGGCCTGCCACGCTTCAAGCCCAGACACCACGTCAAGGTGACCCACCCCCGCGGGGAGAGAGAGAGATAGATAGATAAATAGATAGAGAGAGAGAGAGAGAGAGACAGACAGACAGACAGACAGACAAACAGACTGACTGACTGACAAACAGACAGACAGAGACAGAGAAAGAGCACAACTGCTAATGTTAAGGACAGAATTCGAGAACGGGCAGCATGTCACGATACATCTGTTATCCCCACCAACACTCTCTCTCTATCTCTCATATACACAAAGCTCTGCTTCACGGAACTTCCTTCCAGAATTTCGTCTAATTTCCACGCTGCTTGATTCTTCCTTTGTCTTCCACACGCAAGCTGCCTTTATCCCATGAATTTAAATATTCCTTTGCCCTCCCTTCGTGAGGATCCTGAATTTCTCTCTTTTTTTCTATTTTTCTTTGTTTACATTTCCTCTGTTGCTAATACAACATAATCTTTCACCTGTTCTTTTGCCATTATTTCAGCTGGTTTCATGTGACCTTCAACTTGCAATGATGATGCCATCTTGGTAAGCTACATCCTTTTCCATCAAAACAGCGTATTCAGCTCCCAGTCTCATCAAGATTTCTTGGTGCCATTCACTAACCTTTCTCTCGTTTTTCCAGTATTAGTATTTCTTCTGTGCAATCCTCCCGACCCAAGGGAGCAAGACGGCCCAACTCGGTGCCTGGGAGGGTTAGTGTCAGTAAAGGCATCCGACCTTAAACCGGCCCAAACCTCGGAGGCGCAGGACCAAGTTGTAATGCGAATATTGGTCAAACACATCGACCCCATACAGAAGGCGGAAAAGATGAAAGACAAAAGAAAAGGCTGTATTCTTAACAGCGGTGACTCCCACTTTCATTTCGTTGTAATGTTGGGACGGTCCACTAACTAACATTACTTCCACATTACCTACACCTGTCTTTATGTTTTCTTACCACGATTCCATTTTTTTTTTTTTTTGCCTCTCTTTTAGACTTGTTCAGTTTCTCACAGCTATTTTTTACTCCCTCCATCACCGCTATCACACTTCCCTTCTCGTGCTGTTTCTGTCAACTCATCCATCCTCGTCAATATCGTTTTACCTCGCACTTGCTCCTCTTCCTCCAACCTCCATTTTCATCTCTGCAAAGTATTTTACTGTTTGAATAAGTTTCCTATATCATGCTTTCCTTAACCTTCACCTTGCAATACTAATCACATGAAGTTCGTACTGCGATTTTATTTGCAAGCTAGGAAGAATAAATTACTTATATCAGAGCTGGAAATATTATAACGATGCAGTATAAAGGCTTGCATGTTGATGTAGGAGAGACGAGAGAAGTGTGAGGGACAGGAGAGTGGTGTGGGGTAGAGGAGAGTGGTGTGGGGAGATTAGAGAGGTGCGGGAGAGAGGAGAGTGGTGTGGGGAGAGGGGAGTGGTGTGGGGGAGTGAGTGGAGTGGTAGAGAGGAGAGTGGTGTGGGGAGAGGAAAGTAGTGTAAGGTAGAGGAGAATAGTGTGGGGGAGAGGAGAGTGATGTGGGAGAGAGGAGAGTGGTGGGGGAATCAGGCGAGTGGTGTGGGGATCAGAAGAGTGGTGTTGGGGAGAGGAAAGTGGTGGGGGAGAAGAAAGTGATGTGGAAAAGAGGAGAGTGGTGTGGGGTAGAGGAAAGTGGTAGGGGAGAAAGAAGAGTGGTTCAGGGGAAAGGGAAGTGGTGTGGGGAGGGAAGAATGGTGTGGGAGAGAGAAAAGTGGTGTGGGAAGAGAGGAGAATGGTGTGGGTGAGAGGAGAGTGGTGTGGGTAGAGAAGAGTGGTGTGAAGGAGAAGAGATGTGTGAGGCATATGATGATGAAGTCGGCTGCAGCGGAAATTTAGTGAGGTAATGGCTATTAGCGGTGAATTAGAAGAGGAAAGTTGTGCTGGAGTGTAACGAGAGGATGTTGACCTTGGGGTGATGCACCCCCACTCCAACCCCCAACCCCCACTCTACTTTTTTTTTTTTTTTTTCCATCAGACAAGTCCCACGACTCAAAAGGAAAGAGAACGACCATGCTAATTACACAGGGATAAAACAAATTCCACTTTACTGCCTGAGGAGGTAATATGGCGAAGAAAGAATGGCAGTAAGTGAGACTGTCACAGCCCTGGATTATGGCTTAACCCTGCAGCTTTACCACCACTTTTCAGCTTCTGTCTCTTTAAACTCTCCTATGTGTAAATTCAAACTGAAATACTGCTCATTATATATATGAACACACACACACACACACACACACATATATATATATATATATATATATATATATATATATATATATATATATATATATATATATATATATATATATATATATATATATATATATATATATATATATATATATATATATATATATATATATATATATATATATATATATATACATATATATATATATATATATATATATATATATATATATATATATATATATATATATATATATATATATATGTTGCCAGACGCCTCAATCCCGTTTGGGGTGGCCACAAACAAATCGCCTCCAAGTCGCCTTGTCCCCCGCCATTTCACTCCCCTGCTCCCAACTCACACCCCTCTCTCTCATATACCTCTCCACCTCATCTCTCCATCTCATCCTCGGCCTCCCCCTCCCTCTTTCCCCCTCCACCTCACTCACATACACTCTCTTCGTCAGTCTTTCACCCTCCATCCTCTCCACATGGCCAAACCACCTCAGTGTGTTCCTCATAACGCTTCCTATCACATCCACATCAACACCACAACGCTCCTTTATATCCTCATTCGTCAGCCTGTCTCTCCATGTGACTCCACAGGCTCCTCTTAAATAACTCATTTCCACGGCTCTCACTCTTGACTTGTGTCCTTCCAACAACGTCCAAGCTTCACTTCCGTACGTTAGAGTTGGTATCACAATACTGTCATGTAGTAACTTTTTCACTTCCATGCTCACTTCCCTGTTTCTTATCACTGCTTTCAAAGAACCAGCAACCTTTCTACCCTGCTGTACCCTTTCAAGCACTTCACCCTCCAAACCTCCATCCTTACTCATCACACTACCCAAGTACTTAAACTTACTCACATTTTCCAATTCCTCACCATCCAACCTCGCTGTACATTCACTGACTTCACCTCTCTCAAAGACCATCACTTTACTCTTCCCTACATTCACCTTTAGATTCCGTTTCTTACACACTCTCTCAAACTCATCCACCAAGCCTTGCAGCTCCCCTTCGGCTTCACTCAACAACACAGTATCATCTGCAAACAACAGTACAGGGAGTTTCCAAACACTATCCTCTCTCACCAGGGCCACTCCAACATCCACTACTCTACCTTGTACCTCTTTTATTACCCCATCCATGTACAGATTGAACAACCATGGATACCTGACACATCCCTGTTTCAACCCAACTTTCAAAGAGAAAAATTCACTTAGTTCACCATACACACGCACTGCAGCCTTCGCACCATCGCACATACTCTTCACAGCATTCAACAACTTCCCATCTACTCCATATATTCTTAACACTTTCCACAATCCTAGTCTATCCACCCTGTCATATGCTTTCTCCAAATCCATGAAAGCCACATACAACTTCTTTCCCTTCTCTAGAAACTTTTCCACTAAAGATCTGAGAATGAATATCTGATCTACACAACAGAAAAAGATAATGTACACATTAAGCGAGAATACTAATAATCACTACTGTCCCGTAAAGTTCCAGGTTCAAAACAAAAGAGTTAGGTAAAATTACAAGTTAAAATTTAATCCTCAAACTAACAACAAAACATTCAGGACTCATAAGGATAATGTAATGGCAAAAACAGGTTAAATATATGGTTAACTGCAATAGCCTCTATTAACACGAAATTAGCATGAGTAAATTTACCTAAGTCAGCCCTGATAAAATGAAAAATACACTGGGTAATGCTCAGTTAATGCAAGATAAATTATTACAGATACAAAATATTATCAAAAATTGGCTGACATGAAGCTTTACTTTAATCACAAAAGAACCTTACTAGGCCTACAAATTAACACCCCCATGCTACACAGTACAAGAACAAAATGCAACAACACCCATACTCAAACCACACAGCTGCTAGATGGTTGGAGACTTCCTGAGTACTCACAATAATAACTGTACAGGGGAGGACAGAGATGTGAACAAAATGAGGAGCAGCTCTAAGTGGCAATGTTGCAGAGACTGAGCTCATTATATAGGGGCCAGCAGAGCTTGATACAACTTGTAAGAAGGACGCGCAAATGAAGCCATGGGGACAAAGAGTTGACAATCCCGCACTGAATAACAGAAAGGACGACTTACTCTACTATAACGGTAGAAGGGGGGGACTGAGGCTGAACACGCTCGTGATCAAACATGCAGCATACTGTGCGTTAAAATTACACAAAGGATGATGAAATCATAGGCTATGTAACACCTCCCCACAAAGAAAAAGAAATTTACAAAGGAAATTTCTTATTACTCTAAAACAATCTGTCTAAAGTCTAGATAAGCAATCTGCAATAACATTTTCTTTCCCCTTGATATGTTGTATGTCTAATGAATACTCCTGAAGAAGTAGACTCCATCTTGTCAATCTCTGATTTTTATCTTTAAACTTACTAAGGAATTTCAGTGGGTTATGATCGGTATAAATGACTATGGGGTCAAAACCAGAACACAAATAAAATGAAAAATGCTGTAAACCCAAAATCAAGGCCAAAAGCTCTTTCTCAATAGTTGAGTAGTTCTTTTGAGGTGGAGTGAACTTCTTACTGTAATAAGATACAGGGTGTTCAATACCCTGATCATCCTCTTGCAGCAAAACAGCCCCAGCTCCTGTATCACTTGCATCAACAGCCATCTTAAAAGGCTTAGCAAAATTTGGAGTAGCGAGCACTGGCTGACTTAATAGAATAGCTTTAAGTTTGTTGAAAGAGGATTCACAGTTATCGGTCCAGACAAATTTAACTCCCTTTTTCAGTAGGTCTGTAAGTGGTGATACAAGAATAGAAAAGTTAAGAACAAATCTCCTGTAATAACCTACCATTCCCAAAAATCTTTGTAGCTCCTTCCTACTTTTAGGTCTGGGAAGATCACTTATAACCTGAACCTTAGCTGCTGGTGGTGCAACATGTCCATCACCAATTACGTACCCGAGGTACTGAACTTTAGCTCGACCAAACTCACACTTTGATAAATTAGCTACAAGATTAGCCTGAACTAAACGATCAAGAAATTTACTGACATGGCATAGGTGATCTTTCCAGTTGTCACTGAAGATTAATACATCATCAATATAAACAACACACCCTGCCAAACCCTCTGTTACAACATTCATGAGCTTCTGAAATGTGGCTGGTGCATTCTTCATACCATATGGCATTACCGAACATGCAAAAGTCTTTCCTAGTGTTACAAAACATGAGATCTCCCTAGCACGTTCAGGCATAGGTACTTGCCAGTATCCCTTTAACAAATCAAACTTACTTATGTACCTAGCCTTTCCGATCTTGTCTATGCAATCTTCCACACGAGGGAGAGGGTAAGTGTCTGTTTTAGTTATCTGATTAACACATCTGTAGTCAATGCAAAGCCGCTGTGACCCACCTGGCTTAGGGACTAGAGTGACAGGAGAACTCCACTCGCTCTGACAGGGCTCAATCATCTTGTGGTCCAACAGGTAGCCAAGCTCCTTCTGGATGAGAGGAACTTTCACTGGGTTCACACGGTAAGGAGGCAATTTAATTGGCTTTGCGTCTCCAACATCGACATCATGCATCAACACAGTGGTTCTTCCTGGAGTAGCACGGAACACTTGCGGGTACACCTGCAGTAATGCCGAAAACTCCTGCCTTTCCTCGGGAGCTAGATGAGAAAGTTTAGTCTGGAGATCATTCATGATATCAGGATTCTTCCCCAAACTATCACTCAGACTCATACTGCATGGGAGAGCTTCACTTGCAGACTCGGGTGGAACAGCTACAGTGCAGACTGGATTATTTTCGTCCCGCCTGTGATATAACTTTCGCATGTTGATGTGACATAGTTGCTTGTTCTTTCTACGATCTGGTGTGGCGATGATATAGTTGGCATCACTGAGTTTCTTCTCCACGAAATAAGGACCACTAAACTTGGCTTGAAGAGGTTCCCCATGCACCGGTAGCAGAATCAAAACCTGATCTCCTGGCTGAAAGTGGCGTAACCTGGACTTCTTATCATACCAAGTCTTCATCTTCTCCTGAGCAGCTCCTAAATTCTCTCTCGCCAGTTGTAAAGCAATGGACAGCCGTTCTTTGAACTTCATCACATACTCCAGCAGGTTGACGTCATCTTCCTCCGACAGCCACCATTCCTTGTGTAGCTTAAGGGGTCCTCTTACTTCATGGCCAAACAGTAGTTCAAAGGGTGAGAAGCCCAGTGATTCATTTGGAGATTCTCTTGCGGCAAATACAACGAATGGAAGACCTTTATCCCAGTCTTTCTGATGTTCCAAACAGTATTTCTTGAGCATCGATTTGAGTGTTTGATGATATCTCTCCAACGCTCCTTGGGTCTGGGGATGGTAAGCTGAAGACGTGATCTGGGTGATGCCCAACTCTTTCAGAGACTGCTTGAAAACATTTGACATGAAATTACTTCCCCGGTCTGACTGTACCTCCTTGGGAAGACCAAACTTTGTGAAGAACCCTAGCATTTCCTTAACCACGTTCTTTGCTGAGATATTTCTAAGTGGAATGGCTTCAGGATAACGAGTAGCCATATCAATCAGGGTCAACACATAAGAAAATCCTGAAGAAGTCTTAGGAAGAGGGCCCGCAATATCCACCAACACACGGGTGAAAGGCGCCTTAAAAGGAGGAATGGGAACTAGAGGTGCAACCTTTTCGGTCTGATTACACTTCCCCACAACTTGACAGGTGTGACAAGACTTACAATACCAGGAAACATCCCTGAAGATACCTGGCCAGTAGAAGTGTTTCAAAATGCGTGCCACAGTCTTCCTCACTCCAAGGTGTCCTGCCAAACTGGAATCATGAGCCACTCTAATGATATCCTGCCTACAAACACGAGGGATGACAACTTGATGTACAACCTCCCATTCACAGTCGGCTGATGCTGTTGGGGGTCTCCACTTCCTCATAAGTACTCCTGACTTTATATAATAACAAGTAGAAGCACCAGCTGACTCATCCTCACTGCAAGCAGAGTTAGCTAGGCTTTTCAACTCAGGGTCAGCAACCTGCAACTCAACCAACTCTTGACGAGACAAATTATCAACACTACGGGGTACTGCCTCATCTGGTGAGTGGTCCAAATTAGCAAGAAAAGTGTCAGCTAGGATAACATCATCATCATCATTATCCTCTAAATCACCAGTAACTTTAGACTTAGCCCTAGTGACAGTACATGCAGGGAACACATCAGGGACATCACAATCCCGGGACGCAGCCACTGGCTCAATAGACAACTGAGGAGCTGGACACACTTGACTTCCACCAATATCATTTCCAAGTAAGAAAGTTACACCTGACATTGGGAGTGTCTCAACCAACCCAACCATAACGGAACCATTAACAAAACCAGACTCTAAATTCACTCTGCACAGAGGGACAGAGAAGTAATTATTCCCTACACCTTGTAAGATTACAGTTTCATCAGAGGAATTAACATTAGAGCCTAGAACACTGGTCAGCATAAGGGATTGGCAAGCACCTGTATCACGATATATTTTTACTGATTTCCTGTCATTACTGCCCAGAGGACTGACAAAACCATCAGACAGGAAATTAGCACATGAACTCTTGAGAGTGTCACCCACGTTACTGCTCAAAAGAGGAGCTCCATCATGAGAATTTAAATTACCCCTCAAAGCAGGTTCAGTTAACTCAGTTAAAGAATTCTGGGAACTCTCAAGAGTGGACACTAGACCAATTGACTGAATATTTAAAGACTCCTTTTTGTTCACATCACACTGTCTCCTGAAACATTTCTCCGTAGTATGACCAAGCTTACTACAATAAGTACATTTACTTTTCTGAAATCTAGAGGTGAAGCTGGTATTTACTTCCTGAGAAACATCATCTTTATTCTCTTTCCTGTTACCTGTACTATGAGTAGAGGCAACGTACCTACTCTCAGCTTTCCCTTTTTCTCTAGAATATCTCTTGTGAGTGAGAACATATTCATCAGCTAAAACTGCAGCATCAGACAAATTATCTATTCTTTTCTCATCAAGATATAGGCTTACATCTTTATAAATACACCTTTTCAAGTCCTCCAGCAAAATCATCTGCTTAAATTTATCAAAATCAGAATCCACATTCTTAGAATTTAACCACTGCTCTAACAGATCTTCATGATTTTTGCATACTCAACATGGGATTGCTTATCTTGCTTGTAAGTTGTCATAAATTTTACTCTATAAGCTTCAGGAACAAGCTCATAGGCCTTAAGAATCAAGCTCTTAACTACATCATAATTATCAGATTGATCCTGAGGCAAAGATGCATAAGTTATTTGAGCTTTACCGGTGAGAACAGTTTGAAGGAGTACTGGCCAATACTCCTTGGGCCAATTAAAACCTGTAGCTACCCTCTCAAACAACTGAAAATACTTTGTTAAATCAGATTCATTAAAAGGAGGGACAAGTTTAACATTTTTAGCCACATCAAAATCATCAGAGCTAGATGATCCAGTTCCACCTTGTTTCATGCGATACTCATGGTCTGCCTGAATCCTAGCAAGTTCAATTTGTGGCTGAGCCTGTACCTGTGCCTCTTGAATACGAGCATTTGCCTGAAATTCAGCCTCCTTAACACAAGCCTCCTTAGCCTGAGACTCAGCCTCCTTAGCACGTGCTTGAAATTCAGCTTCCCTCACACGAGACTCCGCCTCATTAGCACGAGCCTCCTGCAGGGCTAGCTGTAACTTAGCTAATTCAATCTGCGTTTGCTCATTTGGAGGAGTTACATTAAACAAGCTGTTATTAATCATGCCAACAATTTGATCTTTAGAATGATGAGAGTGAACTGCAATTCCCAATTGTTGAGCAACAAGCTTAAGTTCATTCTTTGTTCTGTTTTCTACATCACACACTGTTTGCACATTTGACAAAAAATCTTTGGCTTCATCAAGCGTAGTAATAGTAGACATCATGAATAAATAACAGTCACAAAATATCAAGCAATATCCTTATGATAATATCCTGAATATCCTGATGAGAGGTCGCCAAATTTATGTTACGGAACAGAGAAAGATAATGTACACATTAAGTGAGAATACTAAGAGTCACTACTGTCCCGTAAAGTTCCAGGTTCAAAACAAAAGAGTTAGGTAAAATTACAAGTTAAAATTTAATGCTCAAACTAACAACAAAACATTCAGGACTCATAAGGATAATGTAATGGCAAAAACAGGTTAAATATATGGTTAACTGCAATAGCCTCTATTAACACGAAATTAACATGAGTAAATTTGCCTAAGTCAGCCCTGATAAAATGAAAAATACACTGGGTAATGCTCAGTTAATGCAAGATAAATTATTACAGATACAAAACATTATCATAAATTGGCTGACATGAAACTTTACTTTAATCACAAAAGAACCTTACTAGGCCTACAAATTAACACCCTATGCTACACAGTACAAGAACAAAATGCAACAACACCCATACTCAAACCACACAGCTGCTAGATGGTTGGAGACTTCCTGAGTACTCACAATAATAACTGTACAGGGGAGGACAGAGATGTGAACAAAATGAGGAGCAGATCTAAGTGGCAATGATGCAGAGACTGAGCTCATTATATAAGGGCCAGCAGAGCTTGATACAACTTGTAAGAAAGACGCGCAAATGAAGCCATGGGGACAAAGAGTTGACAATCCCGCACTGAATAAAAGAAAGGACGACTTACTCTACTATAACGGTAGAAGGGGGGGACTGAGGCTGAACACGCTCGTGATCAAACATGCAGCATACTGTGCGTTAAAATTACACAAAGGATGATGAAATCATAGGCTATGTAACAATATATATACTGTATAGAGAGAGAGAGAGAGAGAGAGAGAGAGAGAGAGAGAGGTATATTCAATTATGCATATATAATGTATCTATGCATGCATGCGCGCGCGCGCGCGCGTGTGTGTGTGTGTGTGTGTGTGTGTGTGTGTGTGTGTGTGTGTGTGTGTGTGTGTGTGTGTGTGTGTGTGTGTGTGTGTGTGTGTGTGTGTGTATTCCATGCAGTTCATATATAAACATAAATAAACATAGAACAGTTAGCATATTGAACACGGCAAGAGAGAGAAGCGAATAGTTAGGTGTGTTGCATATAGGGAAAGTGGGCTGAGTTGAAACGAAGAGATTTACCGGCCATGGATTACTTGTTGGGAACTGAAGTACTTTGGTTGGATGAAAGGTTTAAAGCTGCAAGTATAACGCTTACTGAAATGGATGATCATTTAACTATGATGAGGATTAGAGGAGGCAAACACGAATGACACAATGAGAGCGGAACAAAAAAAAAAAAAAAAAGAAATGAGAACAGCCAATAGCTGACACAGAAAAAAGGGAGACAGGACTAATATTATGAAGGAAACAATGTAAGAATGAAAGAAGGGTATGACGGTGCCGACAGGACTGTTAGGAGAGCCTGGAAATGGGTCGGGATAATTAAGAGAGAGAGGAGAGACTCGCCATGTCTGCTTTACTAAAGACAGGATTCGAAAATGTACAACGTCTCTCTCTCATTTCACAAAACTCTTTTTACTTTTCACGGAATTCCCTTCTAAATTTTCATCCTATTTTCTCGCAGTTGAAGTCACGTTTATCTCCTCATATAACTGCCTTTGAACCTGTAATTTAAGTTTTCATTTTCTTTTATTCTTAAGGTTCCTGTGTTGCCAGTTTTTCCCAATTAGCTTTGTACCAGATTATTCTAATATAGCTCAACCAGGCTTTCTTCTCATTGTCACTTTATTTCATCTAGGTCTTTTTAGATTTCAGTGATCATATTATCTCGGTAAGCTGCATCCTTATCCATTAAAGACTTCAGATCCCTTTGTTATCAGGATTCGTCTCGCCGTCCACAAACCCTGATCTGTTTCCACTTTTTTTTTTTTTCTTGGTAATACAGACATCATCTCCTCTTTCATTTCGTATACCTTTAACCCCGAGGCTGCGGCGGCCCTAAACACTTCTTATGTCCATGGTGTGGGAAAACCGGTTAAAAAATTGTGTTTTCATAATGTGTTTTGATCCACTTATACCTAACCAAACATAATATTTTAGTCAAAGTTGACACTCCACACTGACGATTCGCGACCCACACTTCAAGCATAAGCATGTAGTAGGCGTGAAAAATAACCAAAAAGTTCACAATATTTTACGCAGCTCTTCTGGAATGTATATCGCAATCTACATTGGCAGCCAAAGGATTAAAGCACAGTCCACCCACCATTTTTTTTCTTGCAATTCTCTGTATTGTATATCTTCTAATCTAGTTGATCACTTCACTACAGTATCTGCCTCTTTCAATCTCCGTCACAAATACACTTGGTCGCTCCATTATTCCTCTCTAGCACAAATCCCCTCTCGACCTGATGCACGTCCTGTCAACGCTTAGATCTTGATCATCCTCTCGTTTCATCCGTCACTTGCTCCTAATGATCTCCCTCTCCTTCTCTTTTTTCGTTTGTGTCAAATACCTTTGTCTTAACTGATAATCCCCATCAAAGAGTTTCTTTTCAGTTTTGACTTTATTTTTCATTCACACCAACTAGCCAAATAGATTCTTCCTCTGAAACGTGAACTTACGAGTAGGGAAGATGAGCCCATACAAACATATCAGTAGTGGGAATATAGTAATGAAATGAGTAACTTATACAAACATAATATCGATGTTGGGAATGTAGTAAAGCTGTAGTGTTTATTATGTGCTCGTAAAGGCTGCTAGAGGATGAGGTGAGGCTTGCGAAGAAGAGAAGAGGGGTGTAGGAGTAGAGAAGAGACCCTAAAGAACAGAGACTGGACAGCCGCCATGTTAGTGTAGCAAATGGATACTGGCTGTGATCCACTTAAGTTCGTATATAGATAAGTGATCGCCGCTAGAAAAAACCAGGTCACATAACTACTGTTCATATTATACTGCGCGTTACTGAACATTTTTTACCGGTATTCTATGCTTGCACAAGTGATCCTTTCGTAATAGGTAAAGCTGTATGAAAGGCGCAAACGATGGAAGAGGTGTCGGCGGAAAACATGCGGGGACAATGATTACTAGCGGTGATTACTGAAGGGGAAGCTGGGTTGAAGTATGTAGAGGAGAGATATTAACCTAAGCTTGATGCATGCTCTTTAGATCCCTCTCACACCAGTATTTTTTGCCTCCCTTCCAGGTGAATACGAGTGTTGTTCACAAAGGGATATTCTGAATCCCACTAAACTGCCTGAGGAGGTACAGTAATATGGATGAGAAAGAACAACAAAAAAAATGGAAATATCACAGCCCTGGCATACCACTTGGTACTGTAGCTTTACTATGGCATTTCAGTGTTCTCTTTCATTTTGTGCCTCCTTTGTTTAAGTCAAACCAGCAAATTTTCGAATAAATGTCACGACATTATTTTAATACATGGAGAAGAACATTACTTAAAACATTGTCAGCAACATGCTACAGAGATGAATTATATAAAAATATATTGCATAATACTGTCTCACCAATAGTGTGGCTCGGACAGCCTGCCACACAAAGACTAAACAACCCTACTAACACTGGTAATAAGGACTGTTACGTTGATTCTGTGTGTGTGTGTGTGTGTGTGTGTGTGTGTGTATGTGTGTGTGTGTGTGTGTGTGTGTGTGTGTGTGTGTGTGTGTGTGTGTGTGTTCTTACCTAATTGTTCTTACCTAATTGTATCTTAACAGGAATGAGTCAAGCTCGTACTGTCCCGTGTCTTAAACCATATTTATTGTTCATATCCTTAAATTTGTGAATTGTTTTGGCACACACTATTTCATTCGGTAATGCATTCCTCTGGTCAATTGCTCTATTTGGGAAACTAAATTTCCTTACGTCTTTATCACCTCTCTTCTTATGTAGTTTTTTGCAGTGTCCTCTTGCTGATGCTTCCCCATATGTTAAGTAATTATTTACGTCTATTTTGTCCTTCCCTGATATGCATTTATATAGTATAATCATGTTACCTCTTTTCCTTCTCTCCTGTAGTGTTGGTAGAGTCAGTTTATTTAGTCTTTCTTCGTAGCTTAGATCCCTTAAGCTTGGTATCCATCTTGTTGCGGCCCTTTGGACTTTTTCAATCTTGTCTATGTGTTTTTTGAGATGAAGGTCTCCAGATTACTGATGTATACTCTAGGGTTGGTCTGATGAATGATGTTATTATCTTTCCTAGCATGTCTTCATTTATGTATGTGAACTCTATTCTCATATTGGCAAGCAGTGTATACATGTTCCGTACCTTCTCACTGATGTGGTCAGCCGGAGATAGTCTGTTATTGATAATCACACCTAGGTCCTTCTCTCTTTCTGATGTGTGTAGGGTTTTATTTCCTAATGTATAATTCCAAACAGGTCTTTTTCCACTTTTACCAAACTTGATTACATGACACTTGTCCACATTGAATTCCATTTGCCATGTATTACACCATTCATGAAGTTTATTTTATTCTTCTTGTAGCTCTTTACAAGAGTCTGTGTTAGTAATTCTCCTTTGTATTTTTGCATCATCTGCGAACATATTTAGATAGCTTTCATTTCCAGTGTTACTGTCTATATCATTTATATACACTAAAAACATGTTTGGTGCCAGCACTGAGCCCTGTGGTACTCCACCAGTCACTTCTTTCCATGATGAGTAATTTCCCCTTAGTACTGTTCTCATTTCTCTTTTCATGAGAAAATCTTACATCCAACAACACAGATTGCCTCGAATTCCTCCTTGATGGTATAGTTTCCATAAAAGTCTTTGGTGTGGTACTGTGTCAAATGCTTTCTTGAAATCTAAATAGATACTGTCCACCCATCCTTCTCTTTCCTGTAATGTGTCTGTTACTCTGTCAACTTAGCTCAACAGATTAGTAACACATGATATTCCTTTTCTGAAACCAAACCGTCTTTCTGTTATCATACTGTGTTCTTCTAGGTGATTTACCCAAGCTTTTCTTATAAGCTTTTCTAATACCTTGCTTACAACACTGGTTAGTGATACTGGTTGGTAGTTAAGTGAATTTTGTCTGTTCCCTTTCTTGAATAAGGGAACAATGTTTGTTTTCTTCCAAATATCAGGTAGTTTACATTGACTCAAGGACTTCTTGAAAATTAAAAATAATGGTTTACTTAACTCCTTTGCACATTCACGTAGCACCCAACATGAAATTTCATCAGGACCATTTGCTTTTCCTTTGTCTAATTTACTTAGCTCCCCCTGTATTTCGTTTTCTGATGTTTGTATATCTGGTAGTATGTGTGGACATGCATGTTCCACATAATCCCTCTCAAATTTTTTTTCCTCTGTAAAAACTGATTGGAAATTCTTGTTTAGTGCTTCACAAATATCCTTCTCTTGTGTATAGGTGATTCCCTCGTCCTTAATGGATTGTATTTTATCTTTTACTTTGGTTTTGCTTCTGATGTAGCTATAAAATAGCTTTGGTTTATCACGACTTTTATTTATGATATCCTCCTCAAACTGTTTTTGGGCTTCCCTCCTTTTTCTTGTATAATCGTTTCTTGGCTGTTTGTACTTATTATATGCCCTTTCACTATTGTGTCTTCTGTATCTATTCCACAACAAATCTCTTTTTTCTTTTGATTTTTTACATTCTGTATTGAACCATTTCATTATTTTCTTTTCTGCTTCTTTGTGCTGTGGGATGTACTTCTGGACTCCTATTTCATAAAGTTCACAGAATTTTTCATATACAGCATTTAAATCTTGTCCTCTAAGCTCATTTTCCCAATCATTTTCTAAGAAGTACTTCTTTAGGTCATGATACTTTCCCTGTTTATAGTTTAGGCTCTTTTTGTAACTTTCATTGCTGTTAACTATGTCATATGCAATCCTGAAATTGCAATTTAGTACTGCATGGTCGCTTTTGGCGAATGGAGGGTGATATATTAAATTGTCAATATCGTTTTCTTGCCTAGTAAATATGAGATCTAGCATTGAGGGCACATCGAGTCCACTTTTTCTAGTGCTTTCCCTTACATGTTGCATTAGGAAAAACTCTTGCACAAGATCCAGGAGCTTTTGGCTCCAACAGCTTTCTTGGCTTATTATATCTAGAGTATTCCAATTTATATTTGTATTAAAATCTCCAGTTCGTATAATTCTTTCCGATTTCTCTTCCATTTTATGTAGTAATGCTCTTAAACTCTGAATTATACTCTCTGCCAGGTCCTCATATTCGTCTCTTTCCCATGTGTTTGATCTGGGTGGCATGTACAAATTGGCTACAATTATTTTCCCTTCAGATGTGTTGATCTCTTCTGCAATCAGTTCTACTTGTGAGGGTATATCTAATTCTATTTCTTTGACTTTTAGATTTTTCTTAGTTAATTTTATAATTCCTCCTCCTTTTTTTAAGTTCCTATCTCTTCTCCATATATTATATTCCTCTAATTAGAATGTCATTTGATATCCTTGTTGTTAATTTTGTTTCAGTTAGACATATTATATGTGGTTCATTTTCTCTGACATAATCATTCATCTCTAATAATTTAGATACCATTCCATCCACATTTGAGTACATCAACTTAATCATCTTGTTTATATACTTGTTATAATTTGGTTCTACTACCTTCCTCCTTTTTATTCCCTCCTGTTTATGTACCACTTTTGTACCTGCAATCCAATTACTTTGTAAAACAATGTATTCTTCTCCTCCTCTGCTCTTCTCTCATTTTTTGTTTTTGCTTCCTCCCTCTTCTCTTTCAGTAATTCCAGTTCCTCTTGTGCTAGGCATCTTTTTATCCATACATTTTTGAACTCCTCTCTTTCCATAAGGTCCTTTGCATTTTTTAGTATCTCCTCCACTGTGTTTACACTCTGGAAGGTTACCTTTAGGGGTCTTGACTTGCTTTTCTCGTATTTCCCTAACCTTTTGTGTTCCTCTATGTCTTTAATACATATTTCCTCTGATACTTCTTTCAATATGCCCATTACATTTGCCATCTCCTTTTTGTCTCTTGAGATCTTGTTTTTTACTTCTTCCTCTTCTATACCAGTGATTACTATAGATTTGTTGATATCAACTGAATCTCTGACTAACTTAGGATTGTTTTGGATTATTCTTTTGACTTCCTTTTTAATACTTTTTTCTTCCACCCTTGTTTCTAAGTCTTTCTTTACTTTCACCATTTCAGCATAAGTGGTTTCCACATCATTTTTGTAGCTCTGCACAGCTTCATTCACCTGTGTTATCTGCTAGTCAATATCACTGCTCTGGTCTATCAGACTGCTTACTTGCCTAATTATCTCTATCATTTTTGAACTCTTCCATAATACTCTCGTGGTTGACTACTGTACTTGCCATTTCACTAATTTTCCTCCTAAGTGTAACCACTTCAACTGTTAGCTGATCTATGATTGTGTCTTTCTTGTTGACTTCCTTTCCTAATTTTTCTATTTCTTCCTTTTGCAAGTGCATCTGTTTCTTAATTTCATCAATCTCATTTTGAAAAGCCGTCTCTAACCTGTGTACTCGTTCCACCAGTTTATTGTGAGTCTCCATTTCAACCAGTTCTTGGTAGAAATCATCCTGCTTTCTACCTTTATCCCTTTTCTTTTCCATATTTGCTTTACTAAAGTATGTGGTCATTTTGCAGTACTAAAAGTGCACATAGTACTTACATTCCCTGAGACAGATTGTGTGTGTGTGTGTGTGTGTGTGTGTGTGTGTGTGTGTGTGTGATGCAATAGCGTCTATAAACTAATTTCGCATAATGCCATTCATCTCTGAGCAAAATTACCACGCGCTTACGAGAAGGCTAATAAAGTGTGAGATTAGTGGATGCTTAAGAGCAGCACTTAAGGCAGTAACCCCACACAGCCCCTGGTGCATCCTTATGCCCTCACATACCCACAACCACACATCACACAAACGTTACACAGCCCCCGTCACACCCCTAGTCCCTCACACACCCACAACAACACAACACACATCATACAAATCCCACACTGTTCCTGGCACACCCGTATGCTCTCACACCTCCACACCTCACGCACTCTCTTAACAGCCCTTGGCACACTTGTACCCTTACATACCCACACCCTTACCCAGTCCCACACCCACATCCATAGCTTGACCTGTCCCAGTCAGCACTCATTTCTCCATATATTTTGTTATTCACTTAAATAGGCATACGACTCTTACAGCCTGACCTGGGAAGAGTCAGGCAAACTGCGTGGTCATGCCCCCTCCATGTTGTGTTTCTGGTATTTCCCTGTATTTATTCCCTCATTCTCATCTACCATTTCATCCACATAAAAGCCACAGGATTTTTGTTACGTAAAATTACCCTCCAGCAATAGCATGGACGAAAACGCTGAAATTTTCGAGCTTTTCGATGCCGTTGTGTCGCTAATTACGTAGGATAACATAATATTCATCCTGGTTCAGTGAGAAAAAGGCCACCAGATTCTTACTGAAGTGTACAAATGAACCGTCCGGGTTGAAATGAGAGACACCCTATGCACACAGACAGAGCACACAAAATCCAGGTAAAGAGCATAAAGAAGACACATGATACAGAGCAACGGAGAGAAATTGTGAAGCTATGAAGCTATGATTATATAATACACACAGATAAGGAGAACACGTAAATCGTAAGGAGTAATGAAAGACCAACAACATAAAGAAAGATGTATGATAAGGAAATCTTTTGTAAATACCTGATCGGTCAAATTGTTGTTGTTACTAATCAGAAATATAATTATTTCTGCTTTCATTAAGGATATATAGGTGCACTGATCAACCCTTTAATACTTCGCTTGTTATGTGGACTATAATTGTTTGCTAATATCTGATGTGCTGTTTATCATGTTTATGTTCTTTGTTGCTCGTAATCTTGTGTGTAAGTGGATATTGTGGTCAATAAATACGTACTTACTTACCTGTGTGTGTGTGTGTGTGTGTGTGTGTGTGTGTGTGTGTGTGTGTGTGTGTGTGTGTGTTGAAAAAGTTGGCATCGTTTCGTAGTGACATCCTTATACTGGCTACCTTCAGTCTGTCTCTTCGCCTCACTGTTGCATCGTTACCGCTTGCTGTCGCTACTTCATTGGTCACTGCTCTTCTACACTGTCCGCTTTCGTTCCTCTTCCATAATTGCAGTTGCGTAGCGTCCGTCTGATAACAGAATCTCACCCTTTCTCTGTTCAAGTTTCTAATGCAAGCGTTTACCGATACACACAATTCTTCAGTTATGCAACAGATCAAGTTTGGAACTGTCTTCCTGCGTCTGTATTTCTTTTTCCCTATGACCTTCAGTCTCTTAAACGCAATGTTTCCAAGCATCTTAAAATGAACAGAGCTTGTTTTTGCTTTTTCTTAGGGGAACAAGCTTGAGAGCGTCTAGTCTTTGGTTCATTCTTCAACTCATTAGAAAAAATTTTAAGTGATAGTTCTGTGGCCGCACTACTCCTAGAACTGAAGCGTAAGACACCATTATCATATTCCAAGTGTGTTCTATCACCAGTGGAAGCGGACTTGAACCCGCATCCTTGTGGCTTTGTGTTGATTTTGAATAGTGAAGGCTTCACCGCCCTTTCCTTGCGATACATAACATCCTGGACGGCAGGTGGGCTGGGTCCTTCATTTCCTATAATATGTGACCAGTAATTGTTCAAAGAATGGGTTTAAAGACTGCCAGTTCCACGTGAACACTGACAGGACTGTTACGCTGATTAGTGATAATGATGATGACGAAGAATATGTTGATGAGTATGATGATGATGATGATGATAATAATAATAATAATAATAATAATAATAATAATGATAATAATAATAATAATAATAATAATAATAATAATAATAATTGTAATAATAATAATGATAATAATAATAATAATAGTAATAATAATTAGAACTCTGTAACGGTCCTGCGGACAGTCGCTAGTCTCCGTCTACTGTTTCTTACAATGACCTTGGCCCCGTTGGGGAGATTTGGAATTTTTATCTATCAGCAATGACCCATACCAGGACACATAACCTGGACCAATCAGATTCATAACAGAGGTAGTCTTGAAATCTCCAGTAGACACGACCAATTTATCTCATTCACAGTATAATACTGATATGACTCTTTCTTACATGCCCTTCCACTGCACGTATAGGATTTGGATTTTTTTTTTTTCTATCAGCAGTGGCCCATGCCAGGACACATTACCTGGGCCCTCAGATTCATAGTGCAGTCTCTGGTTCTCCTGCAATCGTTGCGAGACTCCGAGGCGGGAATAATAATAATACCAGCAAAAACAAGAGTCTCCACCTATGTAACAGGTGGGAACTAAAAAACTCTGAGGAATATGTCTGGCAAGTTTCGTCTACTGTCCTGCAGACAGTCACTAGCCTCCACTACTGTTCCATACAATGACCTTGACCCCATTGGGAAGATGAATTTTTTTCTATATTCAGTGGCCCATACCAGGACACATAACCTGGACCCTTCAGATTCCTCGCAGTCTCCGCTTCTACTGGAATCGTCGTGAGACTCTGAGGCCGGAATAGGAACTAGATCTCTGTAACTCTCCTATAGACAGTCACTAGTCTCCATTTACTGTTTTTAACCATGACCTTGACCCCATTGGGGAGATTTGGAATCTTTTTGATAAAACGAAATAAACTCTTAGGAATCTTCCGTCAAGTTTCATTTTCATTACTTGCTCAGGTTCTGTTGATATTTTCATTAGACATGCCCACCTTATCTCGTTCACTCTTAATACTGATGTGTCTCTTTTTGTCACTGCACATAAAGGATTTGGATTTTTTTTCTATCAGCAGTGGCTCATGCCAGGACACATAACCTGGGCCCTTCAGATTCCTTCCGCAGCTTCTGGTTCTCCTGGAACTGTCGTGAGACTCTGTGGCCGGAATAATAATAATACCAGCAAAAACAATAGTCTCCACCGATGTAATATGTACAGACTAATAATAACAATAATAATCTACTTCTCCCGTATTTTCTTCCTTCCTTCACTCCTGGCTATCATCCATCATCACATAGTGCCTCCCTCCACCCGTTATTATTTCATACACCTGGTAGCGTACTTCATTTTCCTGCCTCCCTTGGCACATCTTTTCTCCGTCGTTCTGTTCACCTCTACCTCCTTATTTTCATACATATTCTCCAGAAGTTTCCCCCTACAATATGTATTTTCCCCTTTCTCTTCTCGATCCTTGACATCATCTTCTGCTCATACTACTATCTCTTTATCTCTCCCTTCTCTTCCTTTCTATGCATGTCGTTGATTGTATTCCCTTTTCTCCTGCCCGTTATCCATCTTTATACCCTGACCCTCCTCTTTTCTCTTTGATATCCCTGCATCTTCCCTCTCTCTCTTCCTTGCCTTCCTCATGCTTCCCAACTTTACTCTGACGGTACAGATACTAAAACTTCCCTCAGCTAAAGCCCATCTCTTTTCTTCCTTCCTTCTTCTCTCCTCTTCATCCATTTGTCTTACCCCTCCACCATCTCGACCTTCTTGTGTTACCTTTCCTTTCTCGTAATGACTCTCCTGCCCATGTCTCTGTCACTGTCTGTCTCCTCCTTCTTTTCCACGACTTCTCCATCATATATTATGCAGTTTGCCTCATTCTACTTACAGTCTCCCAACCTCTGTAGACAGCACATCAAAGGTTCTTCCCCCAGACTTTCTTCCCTGTCATTAATCTCTCCGTGCGTACAATATTAAATTAACCAGCGTCTTTTAGGTTCCGCCAAACTTCCTCACCACTTCTCCGGCCACCCCTGTGTGTGTGTGTGTGTATGTGTGTGTGTGTGTGTGTGTGTGTGTGTGTGTGTGTGTGTGTGTGTGTGTGTGTGTGTGTGTGTGTGTGTGTGTGTGTGTGTGTGTGTGTGTGTGTGTGTGTGTGTGTGTCTATCCCCGCCGTTTGGTCTATATGTGTCGTCTACATATCTTTTTGGCCCTTCTGTCCATATTATTGTTTTTTATTTTACTTGCCTTTCTCCTTGTCTGTGTTTTCCTGCTCCAATAACACTTGTGTATATATGTCCCTTTATTATGTGCTGCACTGTTTCTTTGTTATATCTCCCTATCTGTGTGTATATTTACGATATTCTTGGGAACATTCGCACTTCTCTCTCTCTCTCTCTCTCTCTCTCTCTCTCTCTCTCTCTCTCTCTCTCTAAAATTGCATCTATCGAAAGTCTCCATAGAAAATAAATACAAGGGGGCCAAACCTGTCACCAGATCTCTGAAAAAACGACGGGTCCCTCTTCATTTGTTTTCCGTCTGGCACATCCTCTCACTCAATCTCCTGGCAGTCTTTCCGTTTGGATAGGCCATCCCAATTATTTTCCCGAGTCCCATAAAAGCCTCACGTGTCGGGGCTAAATTATTGCCAAATTGGAGATTATAGTTATTATTCTTTCAATCCGTTTAATTACCGAAACATTTCATTTATTCGCTAATGAGGACGAAACATGTCTTTTAATTACAATATATTTTCCTGTTTCCAATAATTTTTTATTGTGACATCGGAGTTCACCTTCTGGTTTATTTCCTTATTACCAGAAGTCTTCCCCTTAACGAATTACAGCATAATCGCTTCTTGTTTACCAAAATAAAGCTAATACTATACTACTCTAGTGAAGGAGCTACAGTAAACTGTGATTTGGTTTCATCCAGTTCGTCCTGCTGCCTTCTTGTATCTGAGTCCCGTCTGTGTGTGTGTGTGTGTGTGTGTGTGTGTGTGTGTGTGTGTGTGTGTGTGTGTGTGTGTGTGTGTGTGTGTGTACTTTTCTGTTTGCATTCTATAGATAATACACGTAAACTATAATGTACTGTACCAGACTACTACTCTTATACTTTACTTCTCTGAGAGGCCTTGCTGTTTTACTACTTTCCATCAAAGAGATCCTTGAGGGGAGCGAAGAATGATACCAGTGTTTTCCAATAACGCATCTATACTATAGAAGTATCTGTGACTTTCTTTGTGCGTGTGTATGTAGAAACTTGCAAGATATTATGGGCAGGTGAGTGGCCTGGGCAAGGTAAGTGGAATGGATGTGGTGGTTGGGTGGACTTTGTGGGTGCGGTTGGTTGGTTGGGTGGTGGTGTGGATTAGGGGGATGAGGTGGAGTCAGTGGGTGGACAGGGTGGGTGGGTAGTGGAAAAATAGGTCCATATGGAAGATAGGTCCAATTAAGATAATAGATCCAATGTGGAAACAGGTCCAAGGGAATAATATAAGTCTATGGAGGGAAAATAGGGCAATGGGTAAAACAGATTCACAGTAGAAAACAGGTGCTAGTCCACAGGGAAAATATGTTCATGAAGAAAGTAGTTCCATCAGGGAAAATCGCCCTACTGTGAAAAATAGGCCCATAAGGAGATATAGGTCCATTAGAAAATATATCCATGAGGCATATAGGCCTATCTGGACTGGAGACGCTATAGAAAGAGAGACTGAACAGTCGCCATGCTAGTGCAGCGAATATATGTTTGCTGGGCATCACTCAAGTACGTATAAAGATCAGTGACCGCTGCTATAAACATCAGACCATATTTTGTGGTGCGTTTTTGAACATCTGTTATGCTATGACTGCACAGATGGTGCTTTTTTAATAGGTAAAGCTGTATAAAAATGAGATATTCCTCCATGTATCAGCTAGGCTTATTCGAAGCATGCAAAGATCAGGGATGAGTTGCCGTACAGCGCTAGATCTATTAACACCAGCAGTGTTCATTTATTTTGCTTGCGATTTTTAAGTTTGATAGAGTTTTGGTTGCATTTGAAACTGTTGTTCTTCTCTATATCCCTTTTGTGGTAAAGTGGTTTCCATCGGGATATTATCTAGGCTTACCTGCCTGTGTGGATGTGGACCAAAAACATGTAAATAAATAAAACTTGCCTAGCAAAGCCGACGACACTCACTCTCAGACCAGCTTGCTCTCTTCACACATTATTTCTTCCTTGGTGGATCACAAGGAAGTTTGAAAAGTGGCATATGAAGATCCATGAATGTTACTGCACCCAAATGCAGCTCAATCAACCACTGATAAGGGCAAAACAGCCCCAGTAAAAGAACACAGCACCCCCACCCCCTCCCTGCAAGTAGTTTAGTTTGTCAGCATTATAATTCGGCGATTACCTCGGTGTTTACGTATACTTTGAAGTAAGATCCATATGTAGAGATGAAGATTAAAATGAAAATCTTCAGTAGCTCAAATTAACATATTATACTACAGTCAAAGTGACATTTTATTCATCAACCAATCAAGTATCACAGCAGGTGACGAAATGTATTAACATACGAAATGCAGTCAGCCACCACCCGGGCTGTGAGGCACTTGCACAAAAATGGCGCCGTGTCCGCCGGCAAATCAGCAAACAGTTGGAAATATTGGCTGTCCAGTCTCTCTTTCTATGGGGTTTCACATATGAATAATAGGTCCAAGAGGGGATATAAGTCCATGGGGATAATTTTATCACACGGGAAAGGGTCCCTGTGAGATAACAGGTGGTGTGTGTTGATACGTAGAGACAGGTTTATGTGCTAATAATTCTTTTAAGAGAGGTAACTGAGCTGAGCTTGTGTCATCGATTGATTTATTTAGCACTCGCAGGTGTTCCTGGCACTGTCTAGATGATACCCTATGATTACACATACCAGCATTGCCTAGGACTCTGGATGGCCAAGCCCCCTGCAGAAGAAGGCCCCTAGGGTCCCATTTACCTAACGAACCTATTTCCTCTTTTAGCCCATTTCCTCAGGAATATGCTCCCCACAGGAAAAGTGGGAAAACAGGCCATGATAGTGGGAAAACAGGTAATAAAAGTGACCTGTTGTCCCACTACCATTCAACCCGCGTTACCCTGCTTATTCCTCCAGTCCGTCCAGCCATCCAACCCCTTGTAACTATGACACGATTGTAGAAGTAATTAACTCTACGGTAATTGGCTACCATGTTTTCACATGATTATATAGTTCTTATCTTGCCCAACAGAGGCGCCATTTTAACAACTTCAATGTACACATGTATATTTAGCGTATAAACGTTGCACCTGTTAGAGCTGTTTATTGAGTTTTATATCCATCCTTGTCGATTCCTATAGAAGACAGACAAGCAGACAAACATCCCTCTCTCTCAAGTACACGCATAATCGCTAATCCACTGAATAATCTTTTGCACTGTCGTTGTGCTATGTCTCTTACTCGGTTGTCATCACTGCTAACCAGTCTACAACTGTTCCAATACTGTAGGTACGGTATAGTATTCTCTCTCTCTCTCTCTCTCTCTCTCTCTCTCTCTCCTTCTTAGTACTCCTTCTGGCAGTAAAACTAAACAACATGTTGCTGTAATATTTTTCGACCCCATACCCATTTTCCCCACCTATCTTGTGAAACGATCCAGAATATTTTTTTTTTCTTGTGACTTTTTCATACTCCAGGTTTTCTTTCTCAGGTATCCATCCGTGTCACACCCTATTAATTCCCCCCCCCCTCTCTCTCTCTCTCTCTTCATTGAATCGTACCTGTATAAATACTTCAGCATTATTTTTCCAGGTGGTCTCTACTTCATTTTTAGTCATACGGCGTAAGGCCGAAGCGACTAGAATTTAAGAGAGAGAGAGAGAGAGAGAGAGAGAGAGAGTGTTCTATAGTATCTTTTTATGTTTCTCAAATTGAAAAAAAAAAAAGAACTGATGTATTACTATTTAGTCCATGCAATATGTTTAGGATCAAGTTCTCTCTCTCTCTCTCTCTCTCTCTCTCTCTCTCTCTCTCTCTCTCTCTCTCTCTCTCTCTCTCTCTCGTGTGCGTGTGTGTGTGTGTGGGGGGGTAACATGTGTAGTGCCAGCATCTGCGGGACAATGTCGTCGCCTGGCACTTTACATTCAGGTGGCGTGTTGTGAGGCAGTCTGGGACAACTCTGAACAATGGCCAATCTTCATGTTAAGTCACTTTCCCTCTGCTCCCCGTGTGTCATGAAGAAGCGTCAGTCCAGTCTTTTGTCTGTATGGCTCTCTGGATGCAGGGGGAGGGCGGTGATAGTTCGGACATTTTTTTTTTTAATATTTATAAAAATTCAGGCTTTAGCAGGAGTGTAATCTGGTTTATGTTAAAATGTTGCCACATCATTTGGCCCTTTAGATTGATAATATGAAATTCTTAGCTCTTTTCAGCTTTAAACTATATTAACGAAACACAAGTGACTAAATCGTCCGACCGTCCTTCCAGTGGTGATGGTACGGACAGTAGTGTGGGATGGTTTGGCCATATGTATTACTCAGAATATTCTTAAAATTATGTGAGTCATATTGGATAAAAACAAACATTTATTAATTCAAAGACATTTCATTTTCCTTAAGTACACTATTAAACTTCAGAATCCAAATGAACTACTTAGTATCTGTTAATATATATATATATATATATATATATATATATATATATATATATATATATATTCTTTTTTGTAACTGAAATAACACTCACCAGATTTATTAATAAATGACAACCTCTTACAATACTTTCTGCTACGAAATTATGCATAATTAGCCTTCTCTCTCTCTCTCCCTCTCTCTCTCTGTCTCTCTCTCTCTGTCTGTCTGTCTCTCTCTCTCTGGAATATTGAATTCACTTTTCACTTTCTAGGCCTTATTTCAAAATGACTAACTTAACACTTTTAACGAATACTGCAGCCTGCAAAACTGAAATAGAAGTTGTAATACCCCTTCCATCTTTTTACACTTTGAGAAATAGGTTAAATAAACAAAACTATAAATATATATTCCCTGAAAACTATGAAGAATGGTGTTCACTATGTGTTCAAATATAAATGATAAAAAGTAGCGTTATCATTTGATAAGGTCATGACTTGGTAGTAGTGGAGGGATAGTTAGGACTGTCCGAACCATCCCTCTCCTCAACTGTCCGAATCATCCCGATTTTATGTAATTAATTGATGGGTACTTTCAAGCTTCACCCGAGAGAGTTTAACATTCGTTCTTCATAGCAATATATTCTACATGCAACACAGATTCACCATGATAATGCACAGCTCGTTGTTTGGCTTATTCATAAAGGTAAAACTTACGATATACACTCAGATTATTACATAGGAGATGCAAAAAAAAACATAAAATCTGACCTGCATAAAAAAAGTGAGCCGTTTCTAGCGTGGAGGTTCCGTGTGGTCAAAGTAAACAAACTCTCCCACTTTCACGCAAGATCACACGGCCCTAGGTCCCATATGTTTCTCAGGGAATGCACTGTCCAAACCATCCCACTGTCCGAACCATCACCGCCCTCCCCCATAAGGGGAAGAAAGAAACAGAAGGTGAGGCTTTGCAAATCCCGTCCCTTACTGTAAAAGGAGTTCACTTTGCAGTATGTAATATATCTATATGTATCTATCTATCTGCGTATATATATATATATATATATATATATATATATATATATATATATATATATATATATATATTTATATATATATATATATATATATATATATATATATATGAGAGAGAGAGAGAGAGAGAGAGACAGACAGACAGACAGACAGACAGACAGACAGACAGAGACAGAGATAGAGAGAGAGCACTGCCAGATGAAGCAATAACACAGAAGCCATCATTCTATTGCAAGGTATATGATGATGTTTAAAATTAGTTATAATCATGCATACCTGGAAGAGTTAATCGTGTTCGAGTGGGAAACCTACTTAATGTTGCTAACTATCCTGACGAAGTGTACATCCCAGCTGCCTGATAGTAAGGCACACTTTAAATCATCTGTCTTTCATCAAAATGTTTATGCTGTCAGTTTAGTTGCCTTGGACCCTCATGTCAATGCATGGTGGGTCAAGCATTTCAGAAGACTTGTGTTAAATTTGGATCTACTTCCCTCTATTCAGCATTATGCTGGCGAATCATGACACAGGCCACTAAAACATAATGCCTATTACTTTCCATACACTTTCAAAAGAAATGTATTGTCCAGCCTAGTTTTCATAACTTCTAAGATAACCCAGTTTCAGTGGTCAGTCTGGTGCTCTTTGGCCTTTTTCAGCAATATGTCGGTGAATTTTCTGAAAGCATATTTAATTTTTGTATATACTTGTCTTTGGCCATGTGGAGAGGATGGAGAGCGAGAGACTGACGAGGAGAGTGTATGTGAGTGAGGTGGAGCAGGAGAGAGGGAGGGGGAGGCCAAGGATGAGGTGGAGGGATGGAGTGGAGACGTATATGAGAGAAGGAGTGTAAACTGGGGTCAAGGCAGTGAAATGGTGGGGGCAGGACGACATGGAGGCGATTTGATTGTGACCAACCTTTACGGGACTAAGGCGTCTGGCAATAGATAGATAGATAGATAGATAGATAAATTCATGATGTGTGTGTGTGTGTGTGTGTGTGTGTGTGTGTGTGTGTGTGTGTGTGTGTGTGTGTGTGTGTGTGTGTGTGTGTGTGTGTGTGTATTTTACAATTTCCTTTAGCTGGATAATGTCCACTATTGATTTAAAAATAAATAAAACACTTAACTGAGCCCGTAGAAAAGATCAACATAGCACCTGAATATATTACCTGCCAAATTACTTTTATCCAGGAAACTCCGAAGCAACGCTCCTCATTTTTTTTTTTCTAATCACCTGTCTGTTGAACGTAGTGTGTCCAGACATGTCGAACTGAACGAACATAAATTACAGGGATTTTTTTTTGCTTCTTCTGCATGGAGTCAGATGCTTTTAGGTCTCGTATCTTTGATGACTTTTTTTCTACTAAAAAATAAGCTTCAAAAACTAAACAGTAAATCTGACGGGAGAGATGTTAAAAAGTGAGAAAGGGAGATAGGGATGGCACTGAGTAAACTGGGAGGACTGAAGCAGGAAAGTCTGAGATAAAGAAGAGGGAAAGGGAGAGAATGAATATTTACATACTCCAAGACTTGTGACCATGTCTACTCTAGATCACTCTATCTGGAATTATAAACATTATGTGGAATTACGATACATATTACACACATACCATTGATAAAGCAAGGGATTGCGACGGTGAAATCATTCAGGAATTCAAGAGGACAACAGCCATTAGATTTTACTATAAACAGTTTAGCGCTGAGCTGAAAATTGCAGCATGACGACAAAGAAAACAGAATTAGAGCGAGGGATTGGCAAGGGTCAGAATAATCAGCGTTTTTTTCCCGACCAATGTGAACGATAATCTTTAAATGATATCTGGCGATAGCTTTACAGATAGTAAAAACACTAGATGCAACATACATTTTATCACATACAGAAAAATGTAAATTCTTGATGGATATCACTATTCTCACATATGCAGTATAAGGAATGATGAGATACAGAGAGAGAGAGAGAGAGAGAGAGAGAGAGAGAGAGAGAGATCACTTGTAACTGCCAAGGATGCTACTCAACAATTTCCAAATATGGAGACAAAAACCATTCTTTCAATAGCAGATCAGACACAAGACTGTTCATTATATCTATGCAGCCACTTTCCACGCATTTTCCTTCATCATACTCCCTCACCGTAAGTACCGTGTGGTCATGTGGAAGGACGTTAAATACCGTGAAGAACAATAAAAATGATGGTGCAGCGGCTGGAGAGGAGTAGGTAGAATAATGGTAGGTAAAGTATAAGACTGCGGGGGTTTGGCAGGCCTCGGAAGGGAAGGGAAGGCATGACAGGACCAGGCAGGGGGAACAGGGTAATGCAAGGCATACTAGAGGAGGGCAGGGCAGGGAAAGTATAGTGAGGCTGAGCAGCTCCCGGCAACTTACATTTTACTGCCTTGGAGCACCAAAGGATCCACATGTTTAATCTTCACGAATATGTTCTTCCACTACCCCTGGACACCAGACCTGGCGTCGCTACATTATTGCATAGTTACGCCTCATACTTTCCCAACACTTTACTTATTACCTCTTTCGTACTTAATTGCTTCTTATTTTTCTGGGTTCTTGCTGCTTTTTCATGCACATCCCGCAAACTTTTCTTCTTCTTCTTCAAGTTCCCTAATAACTTTTATGCCTTTGTCTCAGCGTTCCTCCTCCCTCCAACTTTTGACAATTTTTTCCTGTCACATTTCCGTACTACTCTCTGTTCTTTGTCCCTACCTATTTCTATTTTTTTCTTATGTCTCCTACCAGCACCTTATTTTATCCCCTGTCTCTTAATTACTCCTTTATTACCTTTCTCTGCCTTCACAGGTTCCTTTACTCCATCACCTCAGTATGCTGTGCGATTTACTCCCTTTAATCTCAAAATACCAGTCCGCCGCTGACATTGTTACACAAGCTAACAACACAGGCAAAACTAGGCTATACCACACGCCTCATCTTACAGCACACTCAGCACACCACACCTGTCATTACTGTGCCCTGTTTAATACCAGTCCATCTTTTACTTCATCACTCATTAATGTTATAACTCTATGATGTAACTCTGTGCCAATGAACTTATACCTTTTCCATGCACCAGGTCCCCATAGTACACCATTCAGCATCACCTCTAATACCAGTTCACCTGCTACTCCACGACCAAGATACCAGTCCATTTCTCGCAGTTATGGCAAGACAAATTAACCAATACTCCATTTCCTCAGGTTATGTTCCAGTTGATTTCAGCATTCTTTCCATTCCAGTATATCCTAAGATCCATCATTCCTGTGACGTATTTATATATTTGATTCCCTCTGTCTGCATCATTTTTACGAGAGTTCACTGCTGGCTATCTTTTACTGAAAGGGTTTTATATTTACTTGAAAGAGTAGGGTCATATATCGTCTTAATTCAGTTCAGATAAGCCACTCAGCTCCATTTATCGCGCATCACCATAACCCATTACCCCATTATCGTAGCCATTACCACAACAGCAACCTAACCCTTTGTTCCACTAGCATCACCATTACTCCATTAAGTCTAGGCAATCCTCTTAACTCCTTCTCCTCTCTCTCTCTCTCTCTCTCTCTCTCTCTCATCTTTTACTCACGGGCTCTTTCAGGCTATTATCCTTTCCCTCAACCGCTGATCTCCCTCTTTCTTCTGCTACGTCACAGCCTCACCGCAGTGCCTAGGGATGGCGTAATGTATGTTGAGCGTTGGATCTCCACTCTTACTTTCACTTTTCTCATTCCATTCTGTTTTTCTCTTTGCGTCTCCTTGATCATCTCTTCTTTTACCAATCCTCTTTTTTCCTTACTTCATTATCCTTTGTTCTTTTGTTTCCAATTCGTTCCCTCCCTCTCCCCTCTCCGAATTACCGTTTCTCTGCCATTTTTTCTTGTCTCTTTCCATTCCTGTTTTCTGTTTGCAGCTTCATCTTCTCTTCTTTCTTTCTCTAAAACTCTTCTTCATTCTTCCTTCTTCGTTTCCTTTCCCTTGTATCTTCCTTTTCCTCTCTCCCCATCATTTTTTTTCTCGATTAATTTCTTCCTCTTTATTCTTCATCAGTCCTCACCTCTGTATAATACCCACGCCCTTGATATACTCTTCTCTCATCCTTCTTGCTCATTGCATTTTTCTAGTCTGAGTCAGACTGGCAGCATAGTTCACATCCATCACAGTATTTTCACGCCACCACTTCTCTCTCTCTCTCTCTCTCTCTCTCTCTCTCTCTCTCTCTCTCTCTCTTAGCATGTGGATCCCAAGGTATATTGTACATCTTTTCTCGTGTCTCCTTTTTCCTTATATACCTTGCCTCATTGCTGCCTTTTCCCTCCTACCTTATTTATACTCCTCATTCCCACTCTGTCACTTTCTCTTCTCTGTCTCCCTATACGTATCTCCTCCTTCGTTTCCCTCTTCCTTTTTCCCAACTTAATCTCTTTTCTCTCTTCGTCCATTCCTGTGTTTTATATACTCACTCATCTTGTAATTCACTTTTCCTCTTTCCCTATCAGTCTATGGAGAACTTACTGTTATGGGCGGTGGCCAAGGTGGACTGACAGTTTATGTCTGCCGATGAATTTACACACACACACACACACACACACACACACACACACACACACACACACACACACACACACACACACACACACACTTAAAGCTGTCTTAAAGCTGTCCTTCTGCCACAAAAGATGACCCCTGCTGTGTAGACAAAGTTGGTGTGTTTCTCACTGTCTTTGGTGTCAATGTGTGTGACTGTGCAGGCCAATCCCGGATCCCCAAACTTTGTCACACAGCCGGCACGTCAAGCCCGGGTTTGCTGAGAGAACTTTGTTCTGGTTGTGCCTCCTTTGTGTACGCTCTTCTCTGGCCAGGTTCCGAGCTTGTCCGAGAGGAATGTTTTTTTCACTGCAGAGGGCTCGCCACTGTTTTCCGTCCGAGGCAATGATTTCAAGGCTTTTGAAATGTTATTGCACTTCTTCAGAGTTGTCCTTATATGATTTTTATATTTTTTCTTCTGTCCCCCTGGGTTGTGACGTGCTGCATGGAGTTGGCCATACAGAACCTGATGGGAGGGCGGTGGTCAGGCATGTGGAACACGTGTCCAACCCATCTCAGCTCCGTTTTAGCCAGCGTGGTATCTATGCTGGTTGACTGCCCGCTGGAGACTTTGTAAGTGAGGGACTTTAACTTCCTAGGTGAGTCCTAGGATGAGTTGTAAGCACTGGATGTGAAGCGACTCAAGATGTTTGGTGTGACGCTGGTAGGTAGTCCAGGATTCAGCACCGAATATGAGGGTTTTGGAAAGGCATACAGCTGTATATACCGATACCTTCGTCTCGACTCTCAAGATGTGTTTTCAAAGACTCTGGATCTGAGATGTCCAAACGCGGCTGAGGCGTGGTTGATTCGTGCGAGGACTGCTGCATCAATGTTATGTTTTTCTGTGAGCACACTTCCAAGGTAGGTAAAATTCTCCACCTGCTCTACATTTTTTGTTAGAGACGATGTTGCGACTCTGTTGTAGTGCTTCTGGGGTATGTGCAAGGACAGCACAGTCATCAACGTATTGTAGCTCTAGGAAATGTGCCATTTCAGTCTATGATTGTGCTTGAAGACATCGGAGATGAAATAAGTTACCATCTAGACATAACTGGGTTTTTATTCCATCATTAGGGTTCATTTGTAAGCGACTTAGAAGGGTGACTGCAGTAAGACGTTGAAAATGACAAGAGCCAGGACACAGCCATGATTTACTCCAACATCCACGTTGAAGGGTTCGGATTTGCTCCCACCTTTGGACACACGGGTATTCATGTTATCATGCAGGCTCTTTAAGATGGTAAGAAACTTGTTTGGAACTCCAAATTTTGAAAAAGCATTACATAAAAGTTCTCTGTTGACGCTGCCACATGCTTTTGCAAGATCGACACACACACACACACACACACACACACACACACACACACACACACACACACACGACTAAGAAAATACAATTCTACTACTGCTCACTGCTTTTCTTTTTCATTTTTAGCACAACCCTCAAACAATCTTCGTGTGTCATGCGAAAATGGAGTTTCAAGAGGTAGGAAAGAAAGAGGAGTGTATAATAAATAAGTAGCCAACCAAAGTGTGTCAGTCACAAAAATTGTACGACCATTATTGCAACTGTTAATAATGAAGTCTCAACCATTATCATAAAGTAACTCTCCAACATCATATATTTGATTCCTTGGTAGATAATCGTACAAGTTAAATACCACGGAATATCGCCCGTCTTAAGCAAAAAAAAATTATGAAGTTAAGAATACTGTTAAAGCCTGATCCTGTGTCTATCATTTATCCTTTCATCCAAGGCCACAATATCCATAAAAATTCTGATCAGTCTCTAAGTCGTAGGCAGTAAGTCTAAGTGTCGACCTAACTGAACCTAACCCCTTATGTTGTAATTTAGACTCTTAATCTGACCCAAGCCAACCCAACCCAACCCTACCTAACTTAACTCAGCCAGCTAACCAGCCTAATCACATTGCTATGTCGAAATATTTAGTTTTCCTTGTCAGCAAAAAGTTAACAAGCTTCACATTACCTATTACCGAAACTTTCCTTTCTAGATGGATTTAGTTTGACTCCATGAAGCTCCACATCTTCCTCCATCACAAACTTTCCTTAGGCAAGATCTTATATGAGCCATTTGCAATAATTTCCAGAGTATCTCCCGCTTATTACCATGGAAATTTCCCCTATCTCTCTCACTGCTATTAATTTCTTTCTATTTTTCACTAATTTTTGCATTATCATCGCCACCCGCCTCCATTATCAGACATCAGCAATTCACCAACCAGATTTCGACATTATCCACTACCAGCTGAAATTCCCAAACATTTTCACTTCTGTACACCATCTCCAGTTGAAATTACACTACATAACAGCTACACCAGTTAAATTCGTCACTTGCCTTTAGCAAAAAGATCTCCCATAACACCCCACTGTCTCCCTACACCCACCTCGGCCTCAGCAAAATACCCAACCAAGGCCACTGATCGATGTGACCCTCCTTCCCCTCCCCGCTGTCATTAGCTGGACCATTAAACTCTGGGTCGAAGTATAATCTATCCCGTGCCAGATTTTCTCGATGAGGGTGTTGGATCAACGGATAGGCTTGAGGAGGGAAAGTTATGGCTGTTTTTATAACACCGTCCGTGGAAAAGCAGTGAATCAAGTCTGCTGCATTTTAGGGTGTCAGTAAAGTCAACCGGATATATTTGTTAGATCGGTTATCTTTAAAGCAAAGGAGTAAAACAGCTGATGGAGTTGCGCGCTTGTGCTCTCACCTAATCAGGTGTAAATGCTTTTAGAATTTGGAATTTGGCAAAAAACATAAAGGTAGCAGTTCATTTAGGTATTCATTAGGCTCTCAGTTTTAGTGGATTTACTACAGCTTATGGAGATGCTAAAGAAAGCAAGCAAACCTGATCTAGAGGGTATAGGTGACCTCTGTATTTTGTGACTGCAATAGAAGATCAGAGTACTAGGTGTGAAGTTAATGTTTCATCATGTCCTAATGCAATGGGAAACTGCTGACTCTGGCCACAGCTACTCTCTCCCTACCCACAGCCTGCACTGTTTTCTTTCTATTTTTGCCGCACCCAGAGGGACTTCCAAATAACTGTGCCACTCACTCAAACACTTACTTCCTCTCTCATTGAGTTATTTTACCTTTTTAAAGAATAGGGTCCAGATCTTCTTCTTCTTCTTCTTCTTCTTCTTCTTCGAGAGAGAGAGAGAGAGAGGGGGTGGGTGGGGGGAGGAGGGTCAGGAAAGCGAAACGGCAGTAGAAGACCTTCATCCGGGACAGATTTAAGACAGGGTGGGACCCCTAGGGGGAAGAGGATGAGGGGTCCTGACCAAACCTTTATGCACGATTATAGTTTTTAACTTAGGAACACGAAATTTTGCTTAAAGATACCTCACTCCCTCACCCTTCACCATGCCTGCTTAACGCTCACCACGTTCCCTACTGCACTCTGTCACTCCTTCACTACCCTCTCTTTCACCTCCTCATCACAACAAATTCCATCTTATCACAATTTCCAGTGCTCTTAACCTGCTTCATTTCCTAGCACAAGCTCATTTTTCACATTACCATCTCACTCTTTTCCCATATCATGTGTTTTATTGCACGTCACATGTATTATTCATTTGCCGCACTTTATTTTCCTCCCTTCATCGCATTAGTTCAACGCTCACCTCATTATCCCACCACGCACAGTACCCTCACGCTGCTTACCATCCCCTGTCACCACTTAGGCACATCCCTCCATCCTTCATCACATTCCTAACTTCTTCACCACTCTTCCAGCCCTCATCACAAAATTCATTCCTCACCTCCATCATCCACCTCACCACTGGTCATCACACATGCACTTGGTGTTTGGATCATCACTTGTCTCACACACACACACACACACACACACACACACACACACACACACACACACACACACCACCCATTACTGCATCCTTTTCACCACAGCGACATCCATTATTGATATATTAAAAATAACAAGAAATGATAAGTTACATCTTTTGCAATTATTTCTGTAACTAGTCATCACGGTGAGTTTCATGTCCCTTACAAGCAGCCACATCGCTCTTTGTCTAATTAATGTGATGTATTAATACCACCAGACTGCTGATAATAGTGGTAATTTGTCATGATGAGCTAGGGTCGTGTTAATAAGTGGTTGTGTGTGATTAACAGCGTCACCCTCCCGCCTCACCTCACAGAGCCAATCCTTAACCAAGCAATATCTAATCCCGTAATTGTTTATATATTTTGTTTGTTTCCTTTCTTTGTAGGTTTGTCCTGTAAGCAGAATATATTTGTTTATTATTCTAAACAAAGGCTGAAATTTGGACACGATAACGGCTCTGTGTTCGCCAAGGAAGAGTACTACAGTATATTTGTGAAAATGCTGTTTGTTCACTTACACGTCCATTGCTCATCTTGTGCTCTGCTGGGAAAAATAAATATCTTGTAAACAATACCCTACGAAAAAACGTCATAGTCACTAAACAAGTAACTTAGGTGAAAGGTATTAGAGAGACGAACTGTTAGTAAGCAATGTCAGCAACTAGCTATTGACCTTCCATGTTGTCACCAGGCAGTACCTCCTATATCACGGCTGATGGTGCTGTGTGACTCATCAGGGGCAAGAATAGCTCAGTGGTTGCGCTCGCACTTCTCGACAGTAAGGTTGGCAGTTCGAGCCCGCACCATGGTAACGTACTTATAGTAAGAGATGTAGTGGTGTCTCTATGGACCTCCCCTTGCCATGCAGAGCTATATGGTCCAATGGTCCTAGCTCGGGGGATTCACCCTCAGTCACGCATCACGAAGCACTGCTTACGTTACATAAGCACTGTCAAGCTGTGTATGTTTGTCTGCCAGTGCGTTTGTTCGTTTCTTTCACGTGGATATCTATCTAATTCTTGTGTGTGTGTGTGTGTGTGTGTGTGTGTGTGTGTGTGTGTGTGTGTGTGTGTGTGTGTGTGTGTGTGTGTGTGCGTGCGTGTGCGCGCGCGCGCGCGCGACTCTGGGCGTAGGCTTCACTGCCCGCTCCCAAAGCCCAGTAAACCTACAGAAGCAGCGTTTTTGTAAAACTTTCAGACCGTCTGGACCGGTTTATGGTAGTCTCGTGACTATTCTGGCGACACAGTTTATGCAAATTAGACCGTCGGGACTTGTGTAAGTGGTCCTGCCCCAGAGCCAGTCCTGGGTTACTGGTTCTGCACACAATGATGGCGGTAGCAATGGGCAACGAGGGCAACCAGGAGCGTCCCGTGCCTGGGGAAAACAGCTGATACGACAAAAATGGCAGACGGAAGTAAATGCTAAGTATTATTCAACAACTGATATTTCGCACAAACGACAGCCAACAATACCATGGTACGGTGATATAAATGCAGAAGCTACTTGACATGAGTACTTCTTTAAACCTAATATGATAAAGTTAATCAGTTATGGTTGAATTATTGAGATAATGTCTGGAAAGAAATTCAAAGTCTGTGTCTTTATGGATTAATATATGGTACTGACGGCAATTACCATTTCCTAGTAATAATTGCTTAAAGACGAGTACTGCATCCCTTGTTTCCGTTATCAGAGTTCTCTTTTAACTGGAAAGGTGACCTGCACATTTATTTCACTTCATAGTGTAATAAGAAGTGGTTATCATGAATCTAATGGTAACACACTGGCAAGCTGTCATATTCCCTTTTATATGACGTAGAGACAGCTACTGTTTACACTAATAACGACGGTATTTATAGATCATTTTATTTATTATCATCCCATTCTTTCTGTTTACATAACTCAGCTAATTCTGTCATGGCTCCGCCCACTCGATCCTCCAGCCAGTAGGAACACAATAAGGACATTATTGGTCTAACATCCATTGATTCCATTCTCGCGATCATCAGGTGAGTCTAGAAAACTTCATACTGGTTTTGACTGATCTAAAAAGGCCTCGGGAAAACGTGACTACACTATACACCTTCACATGTCACCACCTCGGCGCTAACACCCACCGTCCATATTGAATACATGCTAGGGCTGTTTCATATGGGACAGGTGTAATAATGCTAGCTAGGATATTTTTACATGGTGGTGGGTCTTCCAGTGGAAAATGCAGTTCAGAGTACAAAGGAAAGCAGTCAACTGCAGGACATTTTGTTCTGAAAGAAGTTTTGATGTAAGGCTGGGAATGAATATGGTAACTGCTCTCTGAAAACAAAAACTGATTAGAAAGTAAAAGGTTCGTACCACAGGCCCATCCCCTGAACTGTGACCAGACGGAAGGGACAATTAGGCCGCATTAGGAAAATGTAATGGAAAATGTGCCTGAATCTACTGTACCGTAAAAGAAAGCTCAGAATCACTAATAATACTTTGAGGCAGGTTAATCCTTCCTGATCAGCATCCGACCATCTCCTGCTGCGTTTTTTTGACCAATACCCCAGCATCACCAACTTATACATCCAAACATTACTAACTAGAATGCTTTCTGATTATACCATCCTTCAGCCATGGAAATATAACTTAATTCATCAGCAGCTTAAAATATGGAAACTTATTTTACTGTACATCTGTCCGTTTCCTCTGAATAATCTTCGCCTGTTTCGCTAAATTTACATAGAAATACATGCATCTTACCGTCGGACTCTTCACACACACACACACACACACACACACACACACACACACACACACACACACACACACACACCAGGCTTCTCCTTACCTACATCTTCCCACGCAACTACAAAATTTACCCACGGTGTTTTTTCGCCCCTTCTAATCAGTTGTACTTCTCCCACCCGTGCTGACGTCTAGTTTAGCATAAGGAGGTCAGGGTGTTATTGTATTTTTGGATATGTTGTCCCTATGTTGGTAAGTATATGTGTTTGTGGTCACTGTTTTTTGCTTGTCTTTATAAGGTTCTGGATGTATCTGGTGCAACTTATTAAGAGAGAGAGAGAGAGAGAGAGAGAGAGAGAGAGAGAGAGAGGACAGGAGGGGAACAGAGAGGAGGAGAGAAGTTGTGCTTCCAAAATTAATCAGTCCTGAACATGTCATCACGCGCCAAACTAATCAAGTTCCCTCTATTTTCTGTCCTCGTTTCTTCGTTATGGATTTGTCATGCCCCTTTCTTCATGTTTTATCCTTTCTTGAATAACTACTTCGCCGCCCAGTCGTAGATAATAATGTTTGTCTATTTTTTCGTTTGGTCGTTACATATACTTTACCTTGAGCTCACATTTTTTATTAGTTATTATTTTCGATGCTCGGTTTATTGGTCTGTATTCTTTCCTTCACGCCTCTCTCTCTCTTTCTCTCTCTCTCTCTCTCTCTCTCTCTCTCTCTCTCTCTCTCTCTCTTACACACACACTATCATCACCCAGCCACAATCATTCCCCTTTCGCCACACTCCTGAATTATTCATCGCACTAGTCCCGACTTTACCGCCTTTACCTCATCAGAGTCACGTGGAGAGACAGGCTGACGAATGAGGATATAAAGGAGCGTTGTGGTGTTGATGTGGATGTGATAGGAAGCGTTATGAGGAACACACTGAGGTGGTTTGGCCATGTGGAGAGGATGGAGGGTGAGAGACTGACGAAGAGAGTGTATGTGAGTGAGGTGGAGAGGGGAAGAGGGAGGGGGAGGCCGAGGATGAGATGGAGGGATGGGGTGGAGAGGTATATGAGAGAGGGGGGTGTGAGTTGGGAGCAGGGCAGTGAAATGGCGGGGGACAGGGCGACTTGGAGGCGATTTGTTTGTGGCCACCCCAAACGGGATTGAGGCGTCTGGCAATAGATAGATAGATAGACCTCATCAGACACTCCTTTCCCATCACGCATCCTTTCACACTAATTTCTTTACTTTCCCACTCACATCACCACGAAACATACAATTATAGATCAGCCATCACCACTTTGCTAGCATCATCGCAGAACCTTCACCACATCAGTATACTATATTACATTGACCATAAGTCTAGTAACTGCCATACTCCAGATCACTTAGTTAATGCTAAATAAAAGCCACGCGACTCATTTTTCCCACACGTAATTAATCATGAACATATCACTATTTAACATATTAATCATATTGGTGTGATAATAACTCTGATTTCAGGTTCATTAATTATTGTGAACCAAGAGGAATATATGAATCAAGCACTACCTACTCTGTTCACTCCTCTGTCACTCCCCATATCCCGGTCACACTCCAGACTCTCTTCACATTCCTCTGCCTCGCCCCTCACACCCCTCCCATATTTCCTACACCCCTGTAAAACTCCCCGGTCACCTGCCTAATTACCCACACAAGTTTCTAATTCATCACACCTCTGCCTCACTCTCTAATCCCTTACTTGCCGTTTTAACCTTCTTGTCAACCTTCCTGCTTTTACACCCCTCTTCAGCCCTGATTCACATAATTCACCTCTGCCGTGCGCTCTTTGTTCGTACCTTTTTCTCTTCATGTGATTAATTACTTTCTCACTTGGAACCCTGTGCTGCTCCATACTGATGCCTCCCACATCCAACTGTCACCGCACATTTTTCACCTGCCTAAGCCCGCGGGGATCTGCAGTGCTTGATCTAAAATGAATTTTGTTCATAAGATTTGGAGTCCTTTTCCTTATCCTTCGCTCTCTCTCTCTCTCTCTCTCTCTCTCTCTCTCTCTCTCTCTCTCTCTCTCTCTCTCTCTCTCTCTCTCTCATACCCAGACGGTTTCAGTCGCGCAAATCCCGCTGCCGAATAATTTAACAATGTGTGTGAATGTGTGTGTGTGTGTGTGTGTGTGTGTGTGTGTGTGTGTGTGTGTGTGTGTGTTTCTCTTTTATGCACCTGACTAGATACAGGCTATGAAGTCACCACATCCAGCAGTTCAACCAGTAATCATTTCACACGTCACTTGGCAATAATGCTTACCATCTCAGTTGTGAAAAGTTTAGGAAATATCACTCAAATCTGATGTTTGCTATGGTACTGGTTTGATTCTATGTATGATGTGTTATGGAGGGGCTATGAACATGAACCTATCCACAAGCTCTTCCCTGCAGCAACCAGTGTCAGACTAGGATCACACAGTCCCCAGTTCCCGATCCATCCATTCCACTGCCACCTCTGCCCACCACCTCAATCTCTTAACAGGTATAGTGTCTCGATTATGATGTTATCCTTCTAGTCTTCTCCGTTCAGTGTAATTGAGACCTTGGGATTCCATTTACTCAACTGTGTATTACTAATATATGGGGGTGTCAGAGTGTTCTTTGGTGGCACCTACCTTTCACTCACCTGATGTAGTGCTACTTCTAAGTGAATCTGCACTGAGTGACTAGTCTAGTGATTTCCTACCCTTCAGGAAATTAATTTAAGACACTTGGTGATAACCGTATAACCAGCAAATGAATGCTTGATGATCTAATGGATTACGGAGTTCAAAATACATCCTGCTCAAAGGGTTCAAGTACTAGGGATGGTACCCAGGTTTTAAGTATATGGACTGTAAATATATGGATCGTAAGCAGAGAGGTATATGACTGAGGCGGGTGTTAGCTGGGAGCAGGGCAGTGAAATGGAGGGGACAGGGCGACATGGAGGCGATTTGTCTGGGGCCACTCCTTACGGGATTAAGGCGTCTGGCACTAGACAGATAGATAGACAGAACCCTAACCAGAAGATATATAAGTAAAATAACAATAATAATATCACTTTTATGTCTTTATTTCCTTTTGTTTCAGTTGTTATATTCAGCATACTGCATGTTATGACGACTGAGCGATACAAGTGGATTTTCTATTATTTCCATTATTTAAATTACTTGTTCGTTTTACGTATGCTTTCCAGCATTTAGTTTGTGTTTGTTGTGCAGTTGTGTGAAGATACAAATGGACATATGAACGAGTAGGTAGATAAAAGGGAGTAGAATTGAACGTGATCGGTGAGGTAAAAAGCAGTTAATTAAGGATGGTTTGGAACATAAGCTACCCACTGTGAAATTAGTTCTGGAAGAGACTGAATATACGGCATGAATGACGAAAGAATGATAAGAGGAAGACTTACAACGACACTAACGTAAAGTTGATGGAACTATGTGGGTAGCACTGAGAACGAAAATATGAGAAAAGGTGGCTTGTAGCTGAAATAATAGTTGTGGCATAAGCTCAGAAACGTATATGTGGTGGCTAACGTGATGAACCCAAGGAATGCCAGGGGTTCTAAGCAGTCGTTCGTTTTATTCTTGTAAGAGTAGGAGCACTGCTTAACTTATAATTGGTCTGTCTCTATCTATCTATAGCCAGACGCCATAATCCCGTAAGGGGTGACCGTTTGTCTTTGAGATAGTTGTTTTACGGGAAGGGGTACTAACCCTCCACCAACCCACTTGTTGACACGTAGGGAACACGTATGGGTTGGTTATATGGTTGATTTTTAAAATTTATATGATGTTATTATGCTGTCTATAAAGAATGTCGCTCTGCTTTTGTTTTAATCATTATTGTGCTTCTTCGATTTTGTCAGTGCCTTTCGTTACAGGATTTCCAACTTTCCTCCTCTTATATTACATATTATCATATTTTAAAGAGATTCGGATCAGAAAAGATCTCAGTTCAAGAGATGGTGTTATACTGAAGGACGGTGAGATGAAAAGAAAAATGTACGAATGGATTGAGTATTCAGGAAGTACATCACCTCCTCCCAATCACTAAACTAAGAACCGAACATTCGACCTTGTCCTGTGATCCTGACCTTCAGCTAATTACTATCAAAATCCAATCACTTCATTCTAGTGTGAGCCTTACCCCTTTCACCAACTCTTCTGTAAATAGGATCAGACTTGTATGGATTAACTTTGACCTTCGAAGCATTGTTCTCAATACCGGATCTCTTCAACCTTGCTGACCCTTAGTCTCTCAAGCCAACTGGGTCCAAATTAAAGGTCATTTGTTCCCATTTGAAGGCAGAACATAAAGCCTCAGTCACGCTGCAGGTACGACTTGTCGCAAACCTGAAAATCGCGAAACCAGTCCCCGACCACGGAGGTGTCCGAGCAGTCGTGCCACCGATCGGCTACCAGTGGTCATCCAGTGTCCGTCCAGCGTCTGTCTAGTGAGAGGCCGAACGGCGACCATGGCCAGGTACACACAGGTCAAGACACCGATGGGTGGCCGGCCGGTTGTCGGCAGGCTGCCGACAAAAGGCGGCCAGTCCGCATCCTGTTGCAATTTAGACCGCGACCATTAGACCGACACCAGCCGCGGATTGGCTGGCGGCCGGTCTCGGTCCAGCCCACCACCTGTCGCTATACCAGTCGCCGGCTGGACGGCGGCCGGACTTCAACCGCCAACCCAGACAGGAGGCTTGTGGATGGCGGCTGCCGCAGTCCAGTCGTTGCCTTGACAGAGTGCAGACGACCACCTCACAGAGCGGGCGGCGACCCGCCTCCATCCAGATGGCAACCACAGCTTAAAAATCAGGTGTCGCCGACCAGTCGCAGTCCGTAAGCTGGCCAGACGCAGTCCAGCCGCCCACTGGACGGCTTCCGTGCCACGACATCCGTGGTCGCGGAAAACCTTGCGACGATTTTTTGGTCGCCATGGTGGCCTGCGGCTAAACCGAGACATATGAAGACTGGTCGTAAACCTCACCAAAACCACCCACGACTTGCAGGTCGTGCGTGATTTGCGATAAGTCGTACCTGCAGTGTGACTGGGGCTTAAGACCTTGTTATGTGTCCTTGTTCTTTGATAAATTGTTCTCAAAATCCAGTCCCTTCATCTTTACCTAACCCATAACTTTTACACAATGTTTAATCTCAGCTGGATTATATTGTTTAAACTGACCTTGCCATGTGACCTTGACCTTTGACTTTTCTAAAATTCAAATCCTTGTATCCTTGCCTTACCCCGAACCCTCTCACATAGATATTGCTTGGTTAAGGATTGGCTCTGTGAGGTGAGGCGGGAGGGTGACGCTGTCAACATCTCCCCATTGGGCTACGATACTAACAACCGACATTTAAGGCGAAGGTGACCATCCTCACTCATCCCTGAGTGGCATTATGTAAGCAATAATCCCCAACTACCTCTCGAGAGTACTGTAAATGCTTGCAGGTCTCATCTGGCGAATCACCTTAATCCACTAAACAAACAGGAGTCATTTGCTTATAAGGTTACAACCCGGAGTGGTAGATGATTTCCTGGCCTACAGTAAACCATTGGGCTCGCCACTCAGCATAGATTGTCCTGAAAATATCACTACATTTAGTGAATGGATGGTGCATGCCCTTGCCTACCACAAATTTTTGTCTAAAACAGATGAAATCTGTTTTAGGTGACCTTATCACGTGACCTTCATATGTAATAAGTCAGCCTCAACCCCCAATCAAGTTTGAAGTTTGGTTCAGATTAGATCGCAAACAGTGAGTGTGTGGGGGTTGTGGGGGGGAGAGAGAACAGGAGGAATGGGGTTCTCGGGCTCACATGATGCCAACCCCTTGCCAGTTTGTCCAGTTGTGGTTTACCTCTAATAGTAGAGAAACGGTCACGTACGTAACCTGTCGTGAACTGATCGTAACCCTGTCTACTGACTGTCTGTGTTAAAACTGCAGACCTTTTAAAATTCGTTCCACAGATAACACCACCAGCTGTCACCCAAAAGCTCATGCAGTCTCACCTGGTGTTGAGTGTGGGTCGGGTACACGTGCATGACGTATGACTGACACACAAAGGGCAAGACAGGAAGGGAAGCAGATGCAACAGAGGCCAAGCATCATCAATAACCTCTGAATGTCACGATATTTGTTGAAGCTACGGCAAGATACGAGTACTAAACGGGTGATGCTAGGCTAGGGACCCAAAGATGAGGTCTTGTATAATCCTTCCTGTGTGCAGTGATTCTTTGTAGCTATTCTGTTAGACAATGCGATCCTTAAACCGGCAAGTATTAGGCTGCAACTTGTTTCTTTAGCATATAAAGGATTAATTTGCATTTCTTGTTACATTTCCCTGCTTACCTTCCTACTACGGCACCTTCCCACCTACTTCCTTCATACCTTCCTATCTCTCGTCCTCCCTGCCTACCCGTCAATCTGCCAATCTACCTTCCCGTTAACATACCTATCCCCTTACCCGCCTACCTACCTGCCCATCTCCCTACCTGCTTACCTATTCATCTGCCTATCTACTTACCTGTGTACCAGCGTACCTCCTTGTCTATCTCCCTACCTAACGCCCTGCTTACCTACCTCCCTATCTACTTCTCTGACTACTTCCTAACATAATTCTCTGCCTATCTTCCAACCCCACCCTGACGGAACAGATACTAAAACTTCCCTCAGCTAAAGCCCATCTCTTTTCTTCCTTCTTTCCTCTCTCCTCTTCATCCATTTGTCTTACCCCTTCACCATCTAGTGTTCCTTTTTCTTTCTCGTAATAACTCTCCTGCCCATATCTTTGTCATTGCCTGTCTCCTCTTTCTTTTCCACGACTTCTCCATCATATACAGATTGCCTCATTCTACTTCCCAACCTCTGTGTGAACACATCAAAGGTTCTTCCCCCAGACTCTTTCCCCTCTAATTAATCTCTTCGTGCGTACAATATTAAATTAACCAGTCTCTAAGGTTCCGCCAAACTTCCTCACCACTTCTCCGGCCAACCCTGTGTGTGTGTGTGTGTGTGTGTGTGTGTGTGTGTGTGTGTGTGTGTGTGTGTGTGTGTGTGTGTGTGTGTGTGTGTGTGTGTGTGTGTGTGTGTGTGTGTGTGTGTCCCCGCCGTTTGGTCTATATGTGTAGCCAACATATCATTTTTTTTTTTTTTTGGCCCTTCTGTCCAAATTATTGTTTTTTTTGTTTTTTTTACTTGCCTTTCTCCTTGTCTGAGTTTTTCTGCTCCAATAACATTTGTGTACATATATATATATATATATATATATATATATATATATATATATATATATATATATATATATATATATGTGTCCCTTTATTATGTGCTGCACTGTATCTTTGTTACATCTCCCTGGCTGAGTGTATATTTACGATATTCTTGGGAACTTTCGCATCTCTCTCTCTCTCTCTCTAAAAATTGCACCTATCGAAAATCTCTATAGAAAATAAATAGAAGGGGGCCAAACCTGTCACCACAGCCCTGAAAAAAACAACGGTTCCCTCTTCATCTGTTTTCCTCCCGGCACATCCTCTCACTCCATCTCCTGGCAGTCTTTCCGTCTGGGTAGCCCATCCGATTTATTTTCTCGCTTCTCATAAAAGGCTTGTGTGGGGGGGCTAAAGTATTGCCGAATTAGAGTTCATATTTAACAATTTTTCATTCAATCCGTTTAATTACCTAAACATTCCTTTTATTCGCTAATGAGAATGAAACATGTCTCTTGGTTACAATATAATTCCTTTTTCCAATTCTTTTTTAGATACTGTGACATCGGAATTCACTTTCTGGTTTATTTCCTTATTACCAGAAGTTTGCCCTTAAAGAATTACAGTATAATCGCTTCTTGTTTACCACAAAAAAGCTAATACCATACTACTCTACTGAAAGAGCTTAACTGTGATTTGGTTTCATCCAGTTCGTCCTGCTGCCTTCCTGTATCTGAGTCCCGTGTGTGTGTGTGTGTGTGTGTGTGTGTGTGTGTGTGTGTGTGTGTGTGTGTGCTTTCCTGTTTGCCATCTATAGATAACACATCTAAACTTTAATATAATGTACCCGACTACTCTTATACTTTACTTCTCTGAGAGGCTTTTTTTTTTTTTTTTTTTTTTAACTACATCCCATCAAAGAGACCTGGGAAGGGAGTGAAGCACGATACCAGTGTTTTCCAATAGCGTATCTATAATATAAAAGCATCTGTGACTCTTTGTGCGTGTGTATGCGGTAACTTGCAAGATATCATGGGTTGGTGGGTGGGCTGGGCAAGGTGAGTGGGATGGATGTGGTGGTTGGGTGGACAAGATAGGTGCGGTTGGTTGGTTGGGTGGTGGGGTGGAGTAGGGGGGTGGGCAGGGTGGGTGGGTAGTGGAAAAATAGATCCAAGGGATGAATAGGCTCATGCCAGGAAGAGGATCATATGAGTCCTTTGATAAAATGAGCCCAGGTTGAAACACAAGTCAAATGGGTAAAAATAAGTCCATGAGGGAAAAGGGTCCAGTGAGAAAAAAATGGTATGTGAATGGCTTTGCTATTGTCCATTGGGGAGAACATTGATTCATGGGGGAAATAGGTCCATTGACATGTTGCTCTAATATTTTTCGACCCCATACCCATATTTTCTCACCTATCTTGTGAAACGACCCAGGTTTTTTTTCCTGTGACTTTTTCATACCCCAGATTCTCTTTCTCATGTATCCAGCCACGTGTCACAACCTATTAATTCCCAGCCCCCCCCCCCTACTCTCTCTCTCTCGCTCTCTCATGTGCGTGTGAGGGGGGTAACGTGTGTAGTGCCAGCAGTGGCGGGACAGTGTCGTCGCCTGGCACTTAACATTCAGGCGGCGTGTTGTGAGGCAAACTGGTGCCATCTTTGAACAATGCCCAATCTTCATGTTAGGTCACTTTCCCTCTGTGTCATAAAGAAGCGCCATTCTAATATTTTGTCTGTATGTCTCTCCGGAATCATGAGGGGAAGAAAGAAACAAAAGGTGAAGCTTTGCACATCCTGTCCCGTACTGTAAACGGAGTTCGCTTGTAGTATATACATGACAGAGAGAGAGAGAGAGAGAGAGAGAGAGAGAGAGAGAGAGAGAATCACTTTTAGCTGCCTAGGATGCTACTCAACAATTTCCAAATATGGTGACAAAAACCATTCTTTATAGAGTGGATCAGACACAAGACTATTCATTACATCTACGTGGCCACTTTCCAAGCATTTTCCTTCCCCATACTCCCTGTGGTCATGTGGAAGGACGTTAAATGCTGTGAAGAACAGTAATAATGATGCTGCAGCGGCAGGAAAGGAGTAGGTAGAATAATGTTATGTAAAGTATAAGACTGTGGGGGTTTGGCAGGCCTGGGAGGGGAAGGCAGGACAGGACCAGGCAGGGGGAGCAGCGTAAAACAAGGCATACTAGAAGAGGGCTGGGCAGGGAAAGTAAAGTGAGGCTGAGCGGCTCCCGGCAACTTACATTTTACTGCCAAGAAGCACCAAGGGATCCACCTGTTTAATCTTCACGAATATGTTCTTCCACTACCCCTGAGCACCAGACCTGGCGTCGCTACATTATTGCATAGTTACGCCTCATACTTTCCCAACACTTTGCTTATTACCTCTTTCGTACTCAATTGTTTCTTATTTTTCTGGGTTCATCCTGCTTTTTCATGCACATCCCGCAAACTCTTCTTCTTCTTCAAGTTCCTTAATAACTTTTATGCCTTTGTCTCAGCGTTCCTCCTCCCTCCAACTTTTGACAATTTTTTCTTGTCACATTTCCGTACTACTCTCTGTTCTTTGTCCCTACCTATTTCTATTTTTTTCTTATGTCTCCTACCAGCACCTTATTTTGTCCCTTGCGTCTTTATTGTTCCTTTATTGCCCTTCGTTTTTCCTTCACCGGTTCCTTTACTCCATCACTTCAATATATTGTTTGATTCACTCCTTTTAATCTCAAAATACCAGTCCGCCAGATTTTGTTACGCAGCGGACAACACAGGCAAATCTTTTCTATACCACACGCCTCATCTTATGCAGCACACTCACCACACCACACCTGCCATTACTGTGCCATCTCTAATACCAGTCCATCTTTTACTTCATCACTCATTAATGTTATAACTCTATGCTATAACTCTGTGCCAATGAATTTATACCTTTTCTATGCACCAGGTCCCCAATTCAGCATCACCCCTAATACCAGTTCACTTGTTACTCCACGACCAAGATACCAGTCCATTTCTCGTACAGTAACGGCAAGACAAGTTAACCAAAAGTTGACCACACCATTCCTTCCATTCCAGTATATCCTTAGTTCCTTCATTCCAGTACTGTATTTATATTTTTGATTCCCGCTGTCTGCATCATTTTTTCCAAGAGTTTGCTTCTAGCTATCGTTTATTGAAAGGGATTAATATTTTGAAGGGTAGGCTGCTAGGCCTATATCGTCTTAGTTAATTCAGTTCAGGCCAGCCACTCAGCCCCATTTATCACGTATCACCTTAACTCATTACCCCATTATCGTAGCCATTACCACATTAGTAACCTAACCTTTTGTTCCACTAGCATCACCAGTACTTCATCAAGTCCAGGCAATCCTCTTAACTCCTTCTATTCTCTCTCTCTCTCTCTCTCTCTCTCTCTCTCTCTCTCTCTCTCTCTCTCTCTCTCTCTCTCTCTCTCTCTCTCTCTCTCTCTCTCTCTCTTTCTCTCTCTCTCTTCATTTACTCACGGGCTCTTTCAGGCTACTATCCTTTCCCTCAACCGCTGATCTCCCTCTTTCTCCTGCTACGTCACAGCCTCACCGCAGTGCCTAGGGATGGTGTAATGTATGTTGAGCACTGGACCTCCAGTATTACTTTCACTTTTCTCTTTACACTCCGATTTTCTCTTTGCGTTTCCTTGGTCATCTCTTCTTTTTTCAATCCTCTTTTTTCCCTAACTTCATTACCCTTCTTTCTTTTCTTCCCATTCGTTCCCTTCCATCTCTCTCCAAATTACCTTTTCTCTATCATTTTTCCTTGTCGCTTTCCACGTTTGCAGCTTCTTCATTATCTCTTCTCTTCAGCTTCCTTGTTTCCTTTCTCTAAAATCCTTCTTCATTCTTTTTTCTTCATTTCTTTTCCTTTGCATCTTCTTTCTCCTCTCTCCCCATTATTGTTTTCTCGATTAATTTCTTCCACATCTTTCTTCGTCAGTCCTCTCCTCTGTATAATACCCACGCCCATGCTATGCCCCTCTCTCATCCATCTTAGGCACGGCATTTTTCCAGTCTGAATCGAACTGGCAGCATAGTTCACACCCATCACAGTATTTTCACGCCACTACTTCTCTCTCTCTCTCTCTCTCTCTCTCTCTCTCTCTCTCTCTCTCTCTCTCTCTCAGCATGTGGATGCCTTGTATATTGTACTGTACAGTACATCTTTTCTCGTGTCTGCATCTTCCTTATATACCTCAACTCGCTGCTTCCGTTTCCCTCCTATCTTACTTCTACTCCTTCTCCTTTCTCTCTCTCTCTCTCTCTCTCTCTCTCTCTCTCCCTATACGTACCTCCTTCGTTTCTCTCTTCCACTTTCCTAACTTAATCTCTTATCTCTCTTCGTCCATTCCTATGTTTTACGCACTCACTCATCTTGTAATTTTCTTTTCCTCTGTCCACTTTTCAGTCCGTGTCAACCTGTGGAGAACTTATTGGTTAAGGGCTCATGGTCGTATGTCTGCTGATGAATTTACACACACACACACACACACACACACACACACACACACACACACACACATAAGATGACGCCTGCTGTACAGACAAAGTTGGTGTGTTTCTCATTATCTTTGATGTCAGCGTGTGTGACTGTGCAGGCCAATCCTGGCTCCACAAACGTTGCCACGCAGTCGGCATGTCAAGTCCGGGTTTGCTGGGAGAACTTTGTTTTGGTTGTGCCTCCGTTGTCTATGCTCTTCTCTGGCCAGGTTCCGAGCTTCTTCGAGATGAATGTTTCCTTCACTGCAGAGGGCTCGCCATTGTTTTCTGTCTGAGGCAACGGTTTCAAGGCTTTTGAAATATTATTGCACTTCTTCAGAGCTGTTCTTATACGATTTTTATGTCTCTTATTCTGTTCCCCTGAGTTGTGACGTGCTGCAGGGAGTTGGCCATACAGAACCTGGCGGGGAAGGCCGTGCTAAGGCATGCAGAATACGTGTCCAACCCATCACAGCTTCGGTTTAGTCAGCGTTGTATCTATACTGGTTGACTTTGTCTGCTGGTGAATTTATGAGTGAGGGACTTTAACTTCCTCCATATCCTAGGATGGGTTGTAAGCACTGGATGTGAAGAGACTCAAGCTGTTTGGTGTGACGCTGGTAGGTAGTCAAGGATTCAGCACCGAATACGAGAGTGGAGAGGCATACAGCTGTATATACCGATACCTTCATCTCGACTCTGAAGCTAGTGTTTTCAAAGACTCTGGATCTGAGATGTCCAAAGGAGGCTGAGGCGTGGCTGATTCATGCGAGGACTTCTTCATCAATGTTATGTTTATTTGTGAGCACACTTCCGATTTTTCACCACTGATTCCCCCCCCCCCCTAATCCCGACCAATTTTGGATTTTTTTTTTTTTTTTGCTCAGACCTCAGCTTTTTGTAAGAAACAATGACAGTTCAGAGAATAAGTGCTCACCTGAGCTTAGCAGTGGCCTAAACAGGTGACCCTTTAAACACTTGGTACCGTGTTCTCTGGAGCCACGCTGCAGGTGTCGCGTTTTCTATGGTAGCGGTAACTATTGCAAACCACTTAGAATAGGCAGATATTTGTTTATTTGGTACGAATTTATATGTAGTACAAGAATATATTGGTTTTCACACAATATTATAGGCCATATGAGCATTGTTTCACTCACTGAACACATCAGCATACCGCACCTTCCCTGTCGATGTTACCTCCTCATCACTTCCGCTCATTTCTTCCTCTGGTGCCACATAATCTTTGTCCTCCACATCGTCATCGATTGGGGAATCACTCTCGCCTTGAATTTTGTACCTTGGCGCAACATGTCTTTACTGGCCAGGTCACTGTGTAACAGGTGAGTTGCCGAGACAGTGGCGTGCAGGGGGGGGGGGAGAGGTTACACGGGGTAAGGCAGTGTCCCCGTCTGGCAGCGGATAGAGGAATGTGTCCCACATATACGTACCAAAAATCACGAGCAAAATTTGAAAGATTTGCAAATGACGGATCTTGCAATTGCAACATATGGATATGTTATCGGGACTGAGCGTGACAAAAGGTTGCAACGTATCCATATGTTACTGGGAGGCGGTGGGTTAAAAAACACTATGGAACAAATTAATCACCATGCTCAACAATCAAAATTTTCCTAAAAAGGAAAAACATTTTTTCTTAAACACTATAATTATCATTAAACTTTCTACATACCATATGTTTATATCCAACAGGTATCCTGAGGTAATGCTGGCATAAAGCTATCCATACATGCAATAGTTTCCTGTGCAGTAGGAAAGTTTTGACGACGTGCTAATTTCGGTCCCAAACCAGTGCATGAAATTTTTTCCCATATCTCCCCCAGGAATGGATGTGACAGCTGTCTTTACAAAGGAAAATAAATCGAATTGTGTGGCCCTTCGTGTCAAAAATTATCAGCATTGTGCTTTAAAAACATTTTTTCTTTTGACATCTTAAATAACTTTTTTTTTTGTCCCTAATTACCCAGGAGTTCCTAATCACCCCCGTTTATGGTACTTGAAATATACCTGTGTACAGTATATCTGTGAACTGTGTCAGGTTGTATAACGTCACTGGAAAGGAAGGCAAAACAAGTATTTCACAGCCAAATATGTTGAGGAAATGCTTTGTCAAAATCCTATAGCAGATATCTTAAGCTCCTGACATCTATATTACAATGCCAGCACGTGTGAAACAGTTGCCATGTACCCACTGAGCTCTGTTATAAAGCACAGTGATAAAATGACGTTTCAATGAGGGACTTTCAGAGTGTCATCTGCTGCCAAACCGGCGAGCCTGAATCGACGGTCCTAGGTCAGAAGAAATACAGTAACTATGGTGACTCTTCTGTATGTCTGGGTAAACTTATGAGACTTGGCAAGACGATATACCATTGACGTCACGAAAATACTCGTTAATTTTAAAATAAATACCGCACATGAATGAGTACTTTTGGCCGGCTATTTAGCACATGCGTAAATTGGGTTTCCATCACTGAGCCTTATAGAGCTGAGTGGTTTCTATCCGGCTAACCCTTGCACACAGTCCAATCGTTATATCACTAATGAGCTCAGTGGAGTTGGCTTTTATTATTTCATATCTACATCCGTAGCCTTTGTCAGAGTAAGAGTAGTGTTTTATTGAAGCTTGTCATTTCCTAGGTTTTCTGAAATTCAATATTTACCAAATACCGCCACTTGACGTTTGTTTCCATACTTCATGGGCGACCGTCCCCAAGACAGGATAAAAGATAGCTCACTTCTCACTAGCTCTTGGTGCAGGCGATATGCATACGGTTCATTTAGTAGACCATTGTGGCCAGTGATCAATGTTTGGAAGTTCAATATTTGTTTGTTCTAATGATGTATCTTTATTTACAAAATGAAGATAAAAAACAAGATTACAGGTTAGGCTAGAGCGTGAGCTGTTTAACCCTAAACCACTAAACTTCAGTGCCTGTTACAGTGCAACTAGGCTAAATATGGGTATATTATACCCGAGTTTGGAAAAAAAAAATAGTAAATATGCAAATTTATTAAAGCTATCACTTACACACAAAATTTAAGGTATCTTAATATTACCTAAACTGTTAGTAACACTTAATTACTATAAATAAGGTATTTTAGGGAACTTTAAATAAAACATCCAACACTGTAAAATTGTCACCAATTTTTTGGAAAAAATTCGCGCACACACACACACACACACACACACACACACACACACACACACACACACACACACACACACACACACAAAGAAAAAAAAACACTCCACCAAATTACCCCAAACTTCTCCAAACCCTTCCAAGCACTTCTGGCTCTGCTCCAAGGGGGTTATTAGCATCAAACCCATGTATATTATACTGAAGTATGTCACTGGTCGGTTATCACTAAACTTGGGTACACTATACCCAAACTCATCACTATGGACAATTCCCAGCCAAGCAACAGCACGACGTGACCTACCTCCATGAGCACTCGGGGAACCCTGAGGGTATTGAGGGTCTCAGCACACTGGCTTGGCCGGATCACTGTGTAACGCGAATGACGTCATATGCATAGGGTATATTATACCCAAGTTCAGTACTCTAGGGTTAATGAGCTTGGTCAAATTACTTCCTTCACTCCAGTGACATAAACTTCATTTTATTCTTTACCCCAACGATTCTGTTATCCTCCGGGGAGGCTGAACTGGATGATACAGCCTTCATTAACCCCCTTCAATATGAGGGTGTTCTAAATAAAGTAAAATCTTGTGGTCGTAGCAAGAATAAAACTATAGGTATATCATGGGACTGAAAGGGCTAGGCTCTTGACGTCACTCGCATTACGAGGCTCAGATAGTGTCTTGCTTGATCTTCGTTTGTTACATGCTGTGATTTATTTTACCATCCCTTCCATAAATTGAAGGAAGGGTGAATCCCCTGAGCTAGGACCAATGGACCATATAACTCTGCAGGGCAAGGAGAGATCTTTGGAGAGACCGCAACCCTGGTAGGACCGTCGAATTCTAAATGGCACTGGAGATTTGGTACAAATTATTTATGTATTGCACATTGTTATCTTCTTGTACACTAAATGATGCAAACTGTCGATATTAAAACAATACACATACATATTGATTCTCCAGTTTTATTTTTTTAAAATAAACCTTAAGTTATTAAAGCGATTTCTTGTTTGAAATGTCTGTTAAATGCAAGGTATTATGCAATGAAAACTTGGTAAGGTTATGTAATTTCGTCAAATACAAACCAAATGGAAGTGGTAAGGTTATCAAAGTAGTAATAAAAATCGCCAGTATTTTATATTTTTTTTTGGCTCACCAGTAATGTTACTGTGCAAGCCATTAATTCCCCTTGTACATTATTTCATAGAAGAAAGATGAAGCTTGCAAGACACATAATTATTAAAAATAAACACATATATATATATATATATATATATATATATATATATATATATATATATATATATATATATATATATGATCTCTCCACACGATTTTCTTTCATCTTATGATAGACTTTATAATCGTAAGTATTATATATAGTAAATATCTACAAAAAGCCCTTGGTAACCTGAATAACAAGTAATAGTAACAAGAATATATTAAACTTAGGTCCTGGGGCTGAAGGAGAGAATCTGGACTAGGGCAGCCTCGCCTCGGGCCCTCCTGGACCTACAATGGAGTCATTCAAACCTGACTTATCGTTATTATCATGACATTTTAATTTATTACTTCCATCCCTGGACTCTCTAGTTGCAGAAAACTCTCATGGTGAATACATTATAAAACTATTTCTTTATACTGAAGGAGTCGACCTATATGACTGGAATGGGTTTGTGGCCGTTGACTGTTGACTCACAGGACAGTTTCGTCTGTCTTCCCCTATCCTGTTTCTGCATCTGCCAACGCCACTAATGATGATGATGATGTGGACAGGAATAAGAGCAAAAGGTGTAGGATCATACTTTAAGTAGTTTTGGAGATTTCGTAACACTTGTTCTTTTGCGACTTATTCTGCGCCTTGCACTTCAGCACCTGATTGTTTGTTATCGCTACAAAATAAGTGCAAAGTAAAACAGTATAGGCTAAATAGCTCAGAAGAGAATGTTAAGCTGAAATGGGCAAAATAAGTCGCAGAGGTTGAGATGTTAGGAGGCCTGCTGTGCCTGGTATAATAAGGGGTATATTTCTCGGTTACCTGGTGTAAACATGGAATATTTTGGTATTTTCTGCTGTTCTTGTGAGTTGCTGCGATTGCTGTTTTATCCCGTCCACCTCAATACACTGATGACCATAATGAGGATAATGACCATAATGAGGAACACCTGTGCACAAAACACCTACAGGTTTGCACACAACATTGGATGGTTTTCCACATTCTGATGATCCTTTTCCTGTTTCTGGACCCGCCACCCCCGGCAGTGACGGTGGTGATGATGATGATGATGATGGTGGTGGTGGTGATAATGATGATGATATGTACGCCACCATAATATGTATATATCGTACACTGTGTCGTAATGATTAATGATAAATAAACCCTACTTTTGTGTAAAAAAAAAAAAAAATACATGGCTGTACTCTGCAAATATAATTCAGATCTGCCCGTCCACCATCATAAAAAGTATGGCCTAAAACACGACTTAATTTTCCCGCCAAATCCGTGGGAAGTGTTGGTCAGGGTTGGTTATTGCCCTGAGTGGCTTTGTCTTGGGCGGCCAGTGGTAGTGTTCTTTGTTGAAGGAATTACTGTTGTGTCAACCATTCTGATGACAGACTGGAATCTCTAAAGAAGGTGAACCATTAGGTCTTGGGTTCTGATTTCATGCTACCTCGAATGGTTCAAACAAATGGAAAAATTATACTCTCTCTCTCTCTCTCTCTCTCTCTCTCTCTCTGGCTGAAAAAGAAAAAAATCGCCTGTTGGCAACATGGTTGGAGGGTCCAGCCGTCCTCGCAGTGAAAGGATTAAAAAAGGATGGAGGAGGAGGGACAGGAGAGAAAGAAATTAAAATAGTTTTTTCTTTTCAATGAAAAAAAAAAAACAAGAAAGTTGTCTGGCAGCAGCACAAAGTAAGTGGAGAATGGAAGCAAGGGGAGGGGATGGAGGCTGAAAATGAGGAAAGGGAAGCAGAGGAAAGAAGAGACGGAGCAAAGAGGAACAAGAAATTTAGTGAGGGAGGAAAGAGGAACAAGAAATTTAGTGAGGGAGGAAAGAGGAACAAGAAATTTAGTGAGGGAGGAAAGAGGAACAAGAAATTTACTGAAGGAGGAAAGAGGAACAAGAAATTTAGTGAGGGAGGAAAGAGGAACAAGAAAATTACGGCTTAATTGCTCGTATAAAGTCTGGCAGTTTTTCTGTCGTCTAAAGCCATGTTTATTGAGGCCATTAGGTTTACCCAGGCTTTTGATAGTGTGTGTGTGTGTGTGTGTGTGTGTGTGTGTGTGTGTGTGTTCTGTATATTTTTGGATCCTACCTCACCCCATCTTGGTATGAATGTGGGTTGGTATACATGTAATGATGACGACGACAACGACGATGATGGTGCTAACCGAATCTTTCCCCCTCCCCCCTTCCGCGGGTGAGTATTGTCCTGATTGATCTGCCTCGGTACACACATCCAGGTAAGGTAACACCTTGATTACACCTCACCTTCCCATACCCAACACCCACTTCCCAGCCCTCTCCCTTATGTTCCGCTTCCCATCCCACCTTCCCATACCCAACACCCACTTCCCAGCCCTCTCCCTTATGTTCCGCTTCCCATCCCACCTTCCCATACCCAACACCCACTTCCCAGCCCTCTCCCTTATGTTCCGCTTCCCATCCCACCTTCCCATACCCAACACCCACTTCCCAGCCCTCTCCCTTATGTTCCGCTTCCCATCCCACCTTCCCATACCCAACACCCACTTCCCAGCCCTCTCCCTTATGTTCCGCTTCCCATCCCACCTTCCCATACCCAACACCCACTTCCCAGCCCTCTCCCTTATGTTCCGCTTCCCATCCCGCTAATCCCTCCCATCCCATCCCACACGTAACATCTCCCACCAACCCTCTCATTCCTCGCCACTGCTGCCAACCCCCTGAGCCAGCCTTTTTTGCCCCGACCCAATATCCCCACCAACTCCACTTCCATAGCTCGTTGACTCCCCTTTTCAGTTATTATACTGTCTGTAGTAAAATATCCTTCATTAAGCCCTCAAGATGAGGTATCCCCCAAACCAGAATCAAATGTACTGGAGGAACACAGTGACACACACACAATATTAGGTGCAAATAACCAACACCAGCGACCTACTTTCATATTCTATGCCTCCACACCAACCCTCACCACGATGACCATTTTTTTGTTTATACTTAGTAATGATATAATTCAGGAGAGAACATTATCGGTGAAGCAGATGTGGGCAATGAGGATGCAGTATTATGTAACAATGACGGCCAAGTTATATAGTCTCTCTGATCCGCCACCCATCTTCAATACACTGATTTTTTGTTTGAGAATATTCTTCCAACCTTCAGATAATTTTTATCTCCTACCTTCACAGTAGCCACCTGCAGAGATTGCAAGCAAGTGTGTATATAAGATAAGGGTGCCGTAACGCGAGTATAAGTGGCTGAGGAATGGCTGGGAGGAGGAGGGAGGTGAGAAGGGAAGAAGAGATCAGTAGGATGGAAGTAGTGGAAGAAACGAAGAAGGCCAAAATGGGGAAACCCCAAGGAGCTGATGTCGTGTGTGGTGAAATAAGCATGGGGGAGAGGCAGTAGTACAGTAGAATGGATATGGAAGATGTGCAGATTGGCCTGGGAGGAAGGTAGAGTCCCGGAGGGTTGGAAGTCAGGTATAATTATTTCCCTGTATAAAGGAAAAGGCTTATTGTTTGCTTTTTTAGTTAGTTGTTTTCCAGGGAGGGGCACTAACCCTCCGCCAACCCTTTTAGTCGCCTTTTACGACAAGCAGGGATACTGGGGGAGTATTCTTGAAACCCCCCCCTACCCCCAGGGGTAATCATAGGGACATTTGTCTTCTTAGTATAATAGGAAAACTGTATGGTAGGATACTTGTTGACAGAGTTAGAGAAAGAACAGAGAAATTAGTTGGAAAAGAACAGGGAGGCTTTAGGAAGGGAAGAGGTTGTGTAGATCAGATATTCATTCTTAGATCTTTAGTGGAAAAATTTCTAGAGAAGGGAAAGAAGTTGTATGCGGCTTTCATGGATTTGGAGAAAGCATATGACAGGGTAGATAGACAAGGATTGTGGAAAGTGTTAAGAATATATGGAGTAGATGGGAAGTTGTTGAATGCTGTGAAGAGTATGTACGATGGTACGAAGGCTGCAGTGCATGTGGATGGTGAACTAAGTGAATTTTTCTCTTTGAAAGTTGGGTTGAAACAGAGATGTGTCATGTCTCCATGGTTGTTCAATCTGTACATGGATGGGGTAATAAAAGAGGTACAAGGTAGGGTAGTGGATGTTGGGGTGGCCCTGGTGAGAGAGGATAGTGTTTGGAAACTCCCTGTACTGTTGTTTGCAGATGATACTGTGTTGTTGAGTGAAGACGAAGGGGAGCTGCAAGGCTTGGTGGATGAGTTTGGGAGAGTGTGTAAGAAACGGAATCTAAAGGTGAATGTAGGGAAGAGTAAAGTGATGGTCTTTGAGAGAGGTGAAGTCAGTGAATGTACAGCTATGTTGGATGGTGAGGAATTGGAAAATGTGAGTACGTTTAAGTACTTGGGTAGTGTGATGAGTAAGGATGGAGGTTTGGAGGGTGATGTGCTTGAAAGGGTACAGCAGGGAAGAAAGGTTGCTGGTTCTTTGAAAGCAGTGATAAGAAAGAGGGAAGTGAGCATGGAAGTGAAAAAGTTACTACATGACAGTATTGTGATACCAACTCTAATGTACGGAAGTGAAGCTTGGACGTTGTTGGAAGGACACAAGTCAAGAGTGAGAGCAGTGGAAAAGAGTTATTTAAGAGGAGCCTGTGGAGTCACATGGAGAGACAGGCTGACGAATGAGGATATAAAGGAGCTTTGTGGTGTGGATGTGGATGTGATAGGAAGCGTTATGAGGAACACACTGAGGTGGTTTGGCCATGTGGAGAGGATGGAGGGTGAAAGACTGACGAAGAGAGTGTATGTGAGTGAGGTGGAGGGGGGAAGAGGGAGGGGGAGGCCGAGGATGAGATGGAGGGATGGGGTGGAGAGGTATATGAGAGAGGGGGGTGTGATTTGGGAGCAGGGGAGTGAAATGGCGGGGGACAGGGCGACTTGGAAGCGATTTGTTTGTGGCCACCCCAAACGGGATTGAGGCGTCTGGCAATAGATAGATAGATAGATAAAGGAAAAGGAGAAAAAGAAGTGTGTGGTAATCATTGGGACATTTTTCTCCTTAGTGTGATAATGAAAGTATATGATATGATATTTATTGACAGAGTTAGGGAAATAACCTAATTTAGTTGGAGAAGTCAGGGGGGATTTTAGGAAGGGAAGAAGTTGTGTAGATCGGACAGTCATCCATGGGTCCTTAGTAGAAAGGTTTCCACAGAAGGGAAGGAAGATGTATGAGACCTTCATCGATTTGGAGAAAGCATAATACAGAGTGGATAGACAAGAAATATGGAAAATGTTAAGAATGTATGGAGTAAATGGGAAGCTGTTGAATGCCGTATGTGTGAGGGTGCCAAGGCTACAGTGCATGTGGATAGCCAACAGAGCGAATTTTTCTATCTGATGTTGGATTGAAAAAGGGGTGTGTCGTGTCTCCATGGTTGTTCACTCGGTATATGGATGGGGTTATTAAAGAGGTACAAGGTAGGGCAGTGGACGTTGGAGTAACCCTAATGAGAGAGGGCAGCGTTTGGAAACTTCCTTTGATGTTGTCTGCATATAATACTGTTTTGTTAAGTGAAGACAAATGGGAACTGCAAGGCTTAGTGAATGAGTTTGGTAGAGAGTGTAAGAAACGGAATCTAAAGATGAACGTAGGAAAGAGTAAAGTTATGGTCTCCGAGTGAAATGAAGTCACTAAATGTACAGTGAGGTTGGATGATAAGGAAATGGAGAATGTGAATGCATTTAAGTACTAGGATAGTGTGATAAGGAAGGATTTCTGAAAGTTTCGAGGGTGAAGTGCTTGAAAGTGTGCAACAAGGAGGAAAAGTTGTTGGATCTTTGAAAGCAGTGAGAAGAAATAGGGAAGTGAGCATGAAAGTAAAGAGTCGCTGCATGACAGTATTGTGGTACCAACTCTAACGTATGGAAGTGAAGCTTGGACCTTGTTGGAAGAACACAAGTCAACAGTCAGGGCAATGGAAATGAGTTATTTATGAGCTAGGTTACTCAATCCCAGATATTAAGGTCAAAGTGACTAACCCTAGGCCTAACCACCCTTCAGATGTGAACCCATCCAGACCGTGAAAAAATAACATGATTACCTGCCAAATGGAAAAGAAAAATTCACGACACTGAAATTTAAAGGTAAACCATTTTTGGTCTTAAATAATGCAGTAAGACGTGTAAACGCGTGATGAAAAAGTGAGTGGAGACGCGTCATGAGTGAGTGGATGGAAGGAAGGAGGGAATAGTGAAGAACTAGCACGAAGCCATAATATACCTATATGGCACTTAGGCTGGCACTGAAGTGGTCTTGGTGTGAAAATGGTGTAAGGGAGAGGGAAGGAATGGTAATGAATTAGCACCAAGCCATAATATGCCTATATGGCACTTAGACTGGCATTGAAGTGGTCTTGGTGTGAGAGTGGTAAGGGAGAAAGAGTCACTGTCAGTGGGAGGTCCTTAAACTATTCATGTCATGAAAACAAATGTCTAACTTGACAGGAGAAGAGAGAAAATAAAAGCCGAAAGAAACACGAAAATATCAAGAAAAGATGTAGGACAGAAGAGATGAGGACGGTAAGAAGAGAGAGAGAGAGAGAGAGAGAGAGAGAAACTATCAGTTGCCTCTTACGACCAGCAGGGTTTGCTGGAGAAGTATTATTCCCCTCCCTCCAGTGGGGTGGCAGCTCTTGGTTGTGCTCTCACTAGCAAGGCGTCCGGCACGGGAGACCCTGCCAGGACCACTGGGACACGTAAGCTCCCCCACCACGACAAGGTGGCTGCCATGGGGGAGATGAGTGAGTGTATGTGAACACGAGTAATGCGAGTTACCATGCATGATGAGTGAGTTAAGAAGTAGAGTGTATGCAGGTCACTGATAAAGCTGGCGACGTTGATCGTAATTCAGGAGATGCAGGGCGATGTTATACAGACCCCAGGCGGCGATGCTATAGTAAATAACTACTGTTTGCCAGTACCCAACCCCCGGTCGCATCCACCACCCCTTCTCCCCTTTCCACATTGCCAAACATTCTAAGTAGCGTATGTGGCGAATTGTCGATATAACAGGAACATTATTCAGCGATGAGTCCGGGTTCCCACAAGCTGCTCGGGGCCCTTCAAGTTTGGAAGCAAAAGGCATGGTGATTGGCAGGGGTAGAGAGGTGAGGAACCGGGTCACGGGACGGGGAAGGGCTGCCAAGAAACGGGTAAAGATCCCAGGAGGTGTCCAGCTGACTTCCTCTTCGGCCAAAGCCTGGCGCATTGCCCCCTTGTCTATATGAATCAGGGCCAGCAGCACCGCAAACACAACCGCCGCCACCACGCACAGTTGAGCTGCACGCATATTTGTATTAATCGTTTTTTTTTTCTTGTTTCAGCTTTAAAAATGGGATTTGTGCATTCAGTCCTAGCGGTGATGTACTTCAGCTGGATACCTGCGTGCATGCGTGTTTGTGTCCCCGAGTCAGCAGTAAACCTAGCCCCCCTAACACATCCAACATTCAGTGCCAGATATATTGTAGTCAAACTGGAATATCAGAACCTGTTATCCTTACTCCTCGTTACTGTGATGGTAATGTTATTTATGAAATGATTTTATCAATTTATTAACTCTTACGAGGGCCAGTCATAGGTCAAATAAAATCGCTTAACAACAGCAACAATAAAATAGTTACGAGTAAGAATTCTCACGTTGTGAAAAGGTTACGGGAGACGGTTTAACCGTGAGACGACGAGAGGCCACACATCTAAAAGGACTATCAGTGTTTGGCGGCAGCAACAATGAAATAGTTAATATATCTTTCATTAAAGACACTATTTTCAACCTTACATGACAAGGGGTTGGTCTTGTGCTGAATATAATTCTCAAACGATAGCAAGAATAAAGATTAAGTTATCTATTATCATTAATAAGTGTTCACTATCATCATTCCTGTCATCTTACAGTAGTGCAAACACTGATTGTAGTTGTGGGAGCTGTAGTAGTGTTCATGGTGGTAGTTGTGGTAGCGGTAGTAATGGGCATGGTGGTAGTTATGGAAGCAGTAGTAATGGTCATGGTGGTAGTTGTTGTAGCAGTAGTAGTGTTCATGGTGGTAGTTGTGGTAGTAGTAGTAATGGTAGTGGTGGTAGTTGTGGTAGCAGTCGTAGTGTTCATGATGGTAGTTGTGGTACCAGTAGTAATGGTCGTGGTGGTAGTTGTGGTAGCGGTAGTAATGGTCATGGCGGTAGTTGCGGTAGCGGTAGTAATGGTCATGGTGGTAGTTGTGGTAGCAGTAGCAATGGTCGTGGTGGTAGTTGTGGTAGCGGTAGTAATGGTCATGGTGGTAGTTGTGGTATCAGGGATTATATGTGGAAGCTGTGGTAGTTATTATTAAGATGACAATGGTAGTTGTAACAGTGGTGTTATGAGAGTGGTGGTTATGGTAGGTTTGATTATGACAAGTACTGAAAACAGTGGTAATACAGGAATGATCATGACAGTGGTGGTTGTAACAGTGGTAATTGTGACAGTAATGATGATGATGACAGTGGTGGTTGTAACAGTGGTAACTGTGATAGTAATGATGATGATGACAGTGGTGGTTGTAACAGTGGTAATTGTGACAGTAATGATGATGATGACAGTGGTGGTTGTAACAGTGGTAATTGTGACAGTAATGATGATGATGACAGTGGTGGTTGTAACAGTGGTAATTGTGACAGTAATGATGATGATGACAGTGGTGGTTGTAATTGTGACAGTAATGATGATGATGATGGTGACAGTGGTAGTTGTAGTAGTGATGTCTATGATGACAGTGGTAGTTGTAGTAGTGATGTCTATGATGACAGTGGTAGTTGTAGTTGTGATGTCTATGATGACAGTGGTACTTGTAGTAGTGATGTCTATGATGACAGCGGTAGTTGTAGTAGTGATGTCTATGATGACAGCGGTAGTTGTAGTAGTGATGTCTATGATGACAGTGGTAGTTGTAGTAGTGATGTCTATGATGACAGTGGTAGCTGTAGTAGTGATGTCTATGATGACAGTGGTAGTTGTAGTAGTGATGTCTATGATGACAGTGGTAGTTGTAGTAGTGATGTCTATGATGACAGTGGTAGTTGTAGTAGTGATGTCTATGATGACAGTGGTACTTGTAGTAGTGATGTCTATGACGACAGTGTTAGTTGTAGTAGTGATGTCTGTGATGACAGTGGTAGTTGTAGTAGTGATGACTATGATAATAGTGGTTGTTGTAGTGATGTTAATGATAATATTGATAGCTGTGACATTGACTATGATGACTGACAATTATAGTAAAGATGATTAGGATGGTAGTGGTACAGTAGTTGTGGTAGTGGGAAGAAGAGGATAGTAGTAAATGTGGTGAGGATGTAGACACCAGAAACTGTAGTGATAGTGATGATGCTGATAATGTAATTTTGGTGTCGATGCTGATGGTGATGATGACTGTGATGGCGGTGGAAATTATGAACTGTGGTGTAGTTTTATTAGAGAATACTAGTCATAATAATGATTATAATAGGAGTGGTGATAATGCTATCAGCAATGGCAGTTGTGTTGTCATGTCGGGTGAATGAAGGAGACGAACCACCGGCCCCGCCCACCCTCACAGTCCAAAGCCCAGGCTGGGCAAGAGGGAGCCAGTGGCTGTGGCAGTGGCCTCAGGGCACCCTGCCAGGACAGTGACAGGGACACCCTCCAAGCGCACCTTGGCACTGGAACTGCCCCGCCATATACACCCACTGATAGGTCAGCCTCCTGGGGCGTTACTTCCGGGTTCGGACCGCTCTCTATTGGGCGGAAGCGGCAACCTAGTGCCCTGTACCCTCTGGCACAGATCCCAGCCCCATCCCATCCCGGTCCCCAAAATTACGCTGGCGGAGCCTGCTCCACGCTTCCCCTCAGGTCCGCCACTATGTAGCGGGGCAAAGTTTTCGGGCCGCATACCCTTGCTGGCGCCAACCCTTGTGGCGTAGTGGGGTATATTGTGTGATACGTAAAGCGCAGCTCTCTCTCTCTCTCTCTCTCTATGGGGACAGGTTGGCTCAGTGGCAGAGCACCTGATTCGGGACCGATGGGTCGATACTTCGCCTCCCGACCGGCTAGCTTCCCTGCTGGGAGAGGCAGTGCTCTCCCTTCACCTAGCGGGGCTATATGATCGCTGAAGGTCTAGCTCGGGGAGTATCTCTCTCTCTCTCTCTCTTTTCTATTTGTGAGTGTAACTGTCAGTGTGTGCCTGTTTGTCTGTGTCTGCCTGCATCTCTGTCTTTGTGTGTGTGTGTGTGTGTGTGTGTGTGTGTTTTGGTGACAGCTGGAGTGACGGCCATTGTGACATCAGCGAGTGTAACGCATCGATTGTGACATCCGTTCAGCTGTGGTCCTGAATCATTCAGCTTACCAGGCGGTGGATTTTGTATCATATACTAATCATACTATAAATTTGGCTTCTTTTCAACAATTCGCAGTATAAAAGAACTAACTATGATACAAAAAAAAAAAAAAGGCCTACCAAGGAGCACAGATCTGGGTCCCTGACTGGCCTAATTGCTTCACCATAAACTCAGTTGGGTGTGGTTAAGGCGATCCGGGATACAACAGGGGGTGTTGGTTGCTTGATTGTCTGGCTGGGTTGTCTGCGTGCTTGTCTGGCTGGATGGTTTGATGGGGTTGGTTTCTTGCTTGTTTACTTGCATGATTTGTTTCGTTGTTTTCCTGCTTGGCTTGTTTAATTGTTTAGCTTGGCTGTTGGATGGTCCCGGAAGCGTGTTTTTTCCTTCCTATACACTTAGTCATTCAGTCATATTGACAACGTCGGAGCGAGGTAAGCAAGAAACGATTCGGCAATGTCATACCTTCAAACCAAAAAATCATCCTAAAAGCCGTGTTTGGACACTAAACCAACCTATACCTAACCAACTTTAGGCCTAACCTAACGTTAACCTACCATAATACCTCATTTTGTTTGGGGGGATGACGAAGGTGCGACGTGCCGAGTCGTTCCTCCAGACACTCGATCCGACGTTGTCAGTATCAAGGTCCAGACTTTAACCTCTTTTTTTTTTTTTTTTTTTTTTTACTGACTTTATAACCGCACGAATGGGGTAATATGGAACTGTCATGATCTCTGTGCCCTGTTTGCCTTCTACAGGAGTATTTAGGAACTCACATTTCCTTTATAAAAAATGAATGACACAAGAAAACATGAAAACTATAATAGTTTACATCTTGCTTATCGTATATTTCAAAGGGTGTCTATGAACACACGTTGTGCTTTAACAAAGAATGACACTGAAAATCATGTCTTCAAACAAATATTAAATAACACTAAAAAGCATGAAAACTTTACAAATGTACAGCTTTAAGTACATTCTATAGGGATGTCTAGGCACACACGGTGTGCTTTTTAAAAAGAATGACACTGAAAAATCACGTCTTCAAACAAAATCCTAGCCCCATCTTTCTTCCAGTTCTGGCACTTCAAATACCCCTTGTTTGAGCTTCTTTGGGGCTGCAATTTTCTGCTTTATATCCTCCTGCCAACAAATTCTCTATCTTGGGCCATTTCCAATTTACCTCGCTCTTTTCCATAGATAGTATTTCACATCCATATGTTTGTCTAGTACCCTTTTGGGGATCTTGAATTTCTCTTATGTCTTTCTGAATGACATTCTTTTCATTGCTGCTGCCAGGGCTTTCCTGATGTCTTCTTCATCATGCTGCCTGCGCCTTTTGACACATGGTGTGGGTTTGTAGATACGTGGCATTGTGTCCTTAATCACCACGCTCAACAATCAAAATTTTCCTAAAAAGGAAAAACATTTTTTCTTAAACACTGTAATTATCATTAAGCTTTCTACATACCATATGTTTATATCCAACAGGTATCCTGAGGTAATGCTGGCATAAAGCTATCCATACATGGAATAGTTTCATGTGCAGTAGGAAAGTTTTGACGACGTGCTAATTTCGGTCCCAAACCAGTGCATGAAATTTTATCCCATATCTCCCCCAGGAATGGATGTGACAGCTGTCTTTACAAAGGAAAATAAACCGAATTGTGTGGCCTTTCGTGTCAAAAATTATCAGCATTGTGCTTTAAAAACATTTTTTCTTTTGACATCTTAAATAACTTTTTTTTGTCCCTAATTACTATGAGTTCCTAATCACCCCCGTTTACGGTACTTGAAATATACCTGTGTACAGTATATCTGTGAACTGTGTCAGGTTGTATAACGTCACCGGAAAGGAAGGCAAAACAAGTATTTCACAGCCAAATATGTTGAGGAAATGCTTTGTCAAAATCCTATAGCAGATATCTTAAGCTCCTGAGATCTATATTACAATGCCAGCGCGTGTGAAACAGTTGCCATGTACCCATTGAGCTCTGTTATAAAGCACAGTGATAAAATGACGTTTCAATGAGGGACTTTCAGAGTGTCGTCTGCTGCCAAACTGGCGAGCCTAAATCGACAGTCCTAGGTCCGAAGAAATTCAGTAACTATGGTGACTATTCTCTATGTCTGGGTAAACTTATGAGACTTGGCAAAGACGATATACCATTCACGTCACGAAAATACTCGTTAATTTTAAAATAAATACCGCACATGAATGAGTACTTTTGTCCGGCTATTTAGCACATGCGTAAATTGGGTTTCCATCACTGAGCCTTATAGAGCTGAGTGGTTTCTATCCGGCTAACCCTTGCACACAGTCCAATCGTTATATCACTAATGAGCTCAGTGGAGTTGGCTTTTATTATTTCATATCTACATCCGTAGCCTTTGTCAGAGTAAGAGTAGTGTTTTATTGAAGCTTGTCATTTCCTAGGTTTTCTGAAATTCAATATTTACCAAATACCGCCACTTGACGTTTGTTTCCATACTTCATGGGCGACCGTCCCCAAGACAGGATAAAAGATAGCTCACTTCTCACTAGCTCTTGGTGCAGGCGATATGCATACGGTTCATTTAGTAGACCATTGTGGCCAGTGATCAATGTTTGGAAGTTCAATATTTGTTTGTTCCAATGATGTACCTTTATTTATAAAATGAAGATAAAAAACAAGATTACAAGTTAGGCTAGAGCGTGAGCTGCTTAACCCTAAACCACTAAACTTCAGTGCCTGTTACAGTGCAACTAGGCTAAATATGGGTATATTATACCCGAGTTTGGAAAATTAAGAAAAAAATTGTAAATATGCAAATTTATTAAAGCTATCATATACACACAAAATTTAAGGCATTTTAATATTATCTAAACAAAAATTTTTGGTGCCTCAGATTTTATAGCTGATTCTAGGTATATTCACGTCACTGAATAAGAATATGACCTTCATTTCCTTCTAGCAGCTCTAGTTTTTGAGATAATGCACTTATCAATAAATGTACTTCTCATGAGCATGTCACAGCGTGTATGCCCGTGTATTTCCCTTCCTTGAATACACTGTTGAGAATGTCAAGAGTTTGCCCTTCCCCCAACCAACCGTTATACCGGTAATCATTTTTTGCAAATTTGACAATGTGCACTGAACAATTCTTGATGTAGTAGTAGGCTACCAGGTACCTGTACAGGCTACTTAGTATTACATCAGTCTATTTAAATCTACTTCCACCATGGTTTCCTCACGAAGAAAGTGTTTGAATCATCCAGATTCTTTCTGCTATATTTGTGGAGAGTACACATTCATGGAACAGAGATAATCCATTTCTGATTTTGTGAAAAGGGCATACTTAAGCTATTTCAAAATACAACTAGGGGACCAAGATAAGACATGGGCTCCACACATTGTTTGTAAAACTTGTGTTGAACACCTGCGGCAGTGGACTAATGGGAAGATGAAACGTCTTTAGTTTGGCATACCAATGGTCTGGAGAGTACAGAGGAACCACAGTGATGACTGTTATTTCTGTCTGGTTAACATAAAGGTTATTAATGGACGTAATCGTAGTAAATGGACGTATCCTGACCTAGACTCAGCAAAACGACCTGTTGCACACTCAGATGAAATAACTGTTCCATCATTCACTCATCTGGAAGAGCTCCCTGGAGAAGATGAATCCTCTACTTCTGCTGTAGACAGTACTCGTGGGCAAAGTGATAGTAATTTTGAAGGAACCTTATCAGTGGCAGAAGTTTTTAGTTAGCCGGAGTTCAATGACCTCGTTAGGGAGCTAAATCACTCGAAAGAAATCAACAGAATTGTTGGCGTCCTGGGTAGCAGAAAAGAACTTACTGCAATCAGGAACCAAAATCACGTACTATCGCAATAGAGAAATGGATTTATAGCTCTTCTTCTCGGAGGAAAATGATTTCATTTCTTGCTACGATGTTCAAGGCTTGCTGATGAAAATGGATATGTCAAAATATGTACCAAGTGAACGGTGGTTATTCATAGATAGTTCTAAGCGGAGCTTAAAATGTGTGCTTCTACACATTGGCAACAAATATGGATCAATCCCAATTGGTCACTCAACTAAGATGACTGAACAGCAGGAAACAATCGCCCCGGTCTTACAGATGATATCATACCATGATCACCAAAGGCTAATCTGTGTGGATCTTAAGATGGTGAATTTTCTCCTGGGTCAGCAGGATGGATACACGAAGTATCCCTCCTTTATCTGTTTCTAGGATAGTAGATCTAAGGATGAGCACTGCTGGGTCAGAAAACAATGGCCTCTGAAAGAAAACATGGTGGTTGGAGAAAAGAATGTAATCGCAGAACCCTTGGTTGACAGAGATAAGATCATTTTACCACCACCGCACATCAAACTAGGTTTAATGAAACAGTTTGTGAAGGTTTTGAACAAAGAAGGGGACTGCTTTGACTACATATGCAGAAAATTTCTAGCGCTGAGCATGGAGAAGCTGAAGGCTGGTATTTTCGACGAGCTGCAAATCAGGGAACTCATGAAAGACCCATATTTCCAAGATTCAATGAACAATGCTGAGGCAGATGCACTGTCTTCGTTCACTTTGGTTGTAAGGAATTTTCTTGGGAACCAAAAAACAGATAACTACTTTGAACTAGTGGAGAACATGCTCCTTTCCTTCCGTCAACTTGGCTGTAAAATGAACATCAAGGTGCATTGCCTCCACAGCCACTTGGATCATATTCCAGACAACCTTGGTGACCTAGGTGAGGAACAGGGTGAACGATTCCACCAAGATTTAAGAACCATGGAGAAAGATACCGAGGACACTGGGAAACCCATATGATGGCGAATTTCTGCTGGACCATTCAACGTGATTGTCCTGGGGCAGCTCACCGCAAGAAGTCTTTGAAACGCTGCTTTCGTGAGATGTGTGAGTAAATGAACATTGAATGAATGATAACTTTCTATGCTTGTTTCACTATTATCTGATTCTATGGATGTAATTTAATCATAAATAAACAAATTTTATTTCTATGAGGCCTTTTTTTTTTTTTTTGAATAAGGCAACAATAATGATTTGTAGTCATCAATCCTTGTGCCCGATCGGCTGTACGCACAGCAATTTGGGGTATATCATATTTCGATAACCAGAGCTGATGGAGAAAAACTGATGGCATGTTTAGAATCAGCGACCAAAATTTACCTAAAAACAGGTCTAACATCTCAGGCACCAAATTCTCTGTTCCAATTTACCATCTACACGGACCTGTATTTTTATACCATCATCAGGGTTCATTTGTTGGTGACTTTAAAAGGTGACTACAGTGAGACATGTTGAAAATGACAGGACCAAGGACACAGTCATGATTTATTCCCAAATCCACGTTGAAGGGTTCGGATTTGCTCTCACCTTTGGACACACGAGTATTCATGTTGTCATGCAGGCTCTTTAGGATGATAAGAAATTTATTTGGAACTTCAAATTTTGAAAGAGCACTACATAAAAGTTCTCCGTTGACACTGCCAAATGCTTTTGAAAGATTGACACACACACACACACACACACACACACACACACACACACACACACACACACACACACACACACACAGACGACTAAAAAAATCCCATTCTACTACTGCTCATCGCTGTTATTTTTCCTTTTTTTTTTTTTTTTTTTGCACGAACCACAAGCAATCTTCGTGTGTCATGCGAAAATGGAGTTTTAAGAGGAGTGTATAATAAATATGTATCTAACCAAAGTGTGTCAGTCATAAAAATTGCACGACCATTATTGCAACTGTTAATATTAATATCTCAACCATTATGAAACTCCAACATCATATATTTGATTCCTTGGTGTATGATCGTATAAGTTAAATATCAAGGAATAACGCACGTCTCCAAAAAAAAAAAAAAAAAAAAGGCCAACATTATCCACAAAAATCCTGATCAGAATCTAAGTCGTAGGCAGTAAGTCTAAGCGTCAACCTAACTGAACCTAACCCCTTCTGTTGTAATTTAGACAGCTAATCTGACCCAAGCCAACCCAACCCAACCCTACCCAACCTAACTCAGCCAACTAAACAAAACAGCCTAATCAACCTTCTATGTCGAAAGATGTAATTTCCTCCGTCGGTAAAAAATTATCAACCTTCAGATTACATATCACTGAAACTTTCCTTTCTAGATGGATTTAGTTTGACTCCAAGAAGCTCCACGTCTTCCTCCATCACAAACTTTCCTTAGCCAAGATCTTATATAAGCCATTTGCAATAATTTCCAGAGTATCTTCAGCTTATTACCATGGAAATTTCCCCTATCTCTCTCACTGCTATTAATTTCCTTCTATTTTTCACTAATTTTTTTGCATTATCATCGCTACCCGCCTCCATCACCAGACACCAGCAATTCATCAACCAGATTTCGACATTATCTACTACCAGCTGAAATTCCCAAACTTTTTCACTTCTGAACACCATCTCCAGTTGAAATTACACTACATAACAGCTGCACCAGTTAAATTCGTCACTTGCCTTTAGCAAAAAGATCTCCCATAACACCCCACTGTCTCCCTACACCCACCTCGGCCTCGGCAAAACAGCCAACCAAGGCCACTGATCGATACGACCCTCCTTCCCCTCCTCGCTGTCATTAGCTGGACCATTAAACTCTGGATCGAAGTATAATCTATCCCGTGCCAGATTTTCTCGATGAGGGTGTTGGATCAACGGATAGGCTTGAGGAGGGAAAGTTATGGCTGTTTTTATAACACCGTCCGTGGAAAAGCAGTGAATCAAGTCTGCTGCATTTTAGGGTGTCAGTAAAGTCAACCGTATATATTTGTTAGATCGGTTATCTTTAAAGCAAAGGAGTAAAACAGCTGATGGAGCTGCGCGCTTGTGCTCTCACCTAATCAGGTGTAAATGCTTTTAGAATTTGGAATTTGGCAAAAAACATAAAGGTAGCAGTTCATTTAGGTATTCATTAGGCTCTCAGTTTTAGTGGATTTACTACAGCTTATGGAGATGCTAAAGAAAGCAAGCAAACCTGATCTAGAGGGTATAGGTTACCTCTGTATTTTGTGACTGCAATAGAAGATCAGAGTACTAGGTGTGAAGTTAATGTTTCATCATGTCCTAATGCAATGGGAAACTGCTGACTCTGGCCACAGCTACTCTCTCCCTACCCACAGCCTGCACTGTTTTCTTTCTATTTTTGCCGCACCCACAGGGACTTCCAAATAACTGTGCCACTCACTCAGACACTTACTTCCTCTCCCATTGGGTTATTTTACCTTTTTAAAGAATAGGGTCCAGATCTTCTTCTTCTTCTTCTTCTTCTTCTTCGAGAGAGAGAGAGAGAGAGAGAGAGAGGGGGGGGGATGGGGGGAGGAGGGTCAGGAAAGCGAAACGGCAGTAGAAGACCTTCATCCGGGACAGATTTAAGACAGGGTGGGACCCCGAGGGGGAAGAGGATGAGGGGTCCTGGCCAAACCTTTATGCACGATTATAGTTTTAAATTTAGGAACACGAAATTTTGCTTAATGATACTTCACTCCCTCACCCTTCACCATGCCTGCTTAACGCTCACCACATTCCCCACTGCACTTTGTCACTTCCTCACTACCCTCTCCTTCACCTCCTCATCACAGCACATTCCATCTTCCCATCACAATTTCCAGTGTTCATATCCTGCTCCATTTCCTAGAACAAGCTCTTTTTTCACATCACCATCTCACTCTTGTCTCATATCATGTGTTTTATTGCACGTCACATATATCATACATTTGCTGCACTTTTTTTTCCTCTCTTCACCACATAATCTCACCACTCACAGTACCCTCACGCTGCTTACCATCCCCTGTCACCACTTAAACGCACCCTTCCATCCTCCATCACGCTCCCAGATTCTTCTTCAGCCCTCATCACAACACTCATTCCTCACCTCCATCATCCACCTCACCACTGGTCATCACACTTGCACTTGGTGTTTGAATCATCACACACACACACACACACACACACACACACACACACACACACACACACACTACACCGCTCGCTGGTGCAGTGGTAACGTTCTCGCTTGCCATCTGGTAGACGGGAGTTCGCGCCTCGCTCAGGTTGCGAAAAGTTTCACTGACGAAGTGGGTGGTTACTGTCCCCCTTGAGCAAGGGGACGGGTGTGTGGGTGTGTGAAGGTCACAGCCTTGCCCTTAGATCGGACTATATGAGCTCTCAGCTCCCTTCCGGGAGGGTAAAAGCTGACGATCACGACCATCCAGTGATCCTGACCGACCCGGTGAATTACACACACACACACACACCACCCATCACTGCATCCTTTTCACCACAACGACATCCATTATTTGTACATTAAAACTCACAAGATATAGTAAGTTACATCTTTTGCAATTATTTCGGCACCTAGTCATCACAATGAGTTTCATGTCCCTTACATGCAGTCATATCTGTCCTTGTCTAATTAATGTGATGTATTAATACCACCAGATTGCTGGTAATAGCGGTAATTTGTCATGATGAGCTAGGGTCGTGTTAATAAGTGGTTGTGTGTGATTAATAGCGCCTCCTTCCCGCCTACCCTCACAGAGCCAATCCTTCACCCAGCAATACCTAGTCCCCGTAACTGTTTACATATTTCTTTTGTTTCCCTTCTCTGTGGGTTTGTCCTTTAAGCGGAATATATTTACTTGTTTTTCTAAACAAAAGGCTGAAATCTGGACACAATAACGACTATGTGTTCGCCAAGGAAGGTTACTGTATTTTTGAAAATGCTGTTTGTTCACTTACACGTCCATTGCTCATCTTGTGCACTGATGGAAAAAAATAAACAAATTGTAAACAATACCCTACGAAAAAACGTCATAGTCGATAAACAAGTAACTTAGGCTAAGTATGTGTAAGGTATTAGCGCGGTAAATTGTTAGTAAACAATGCCAGTAACTAGCTATTGACCTTCCATGTTGTAACCAGGCAATACCTCCTACTGTATATCATGCCTGCTGGTGCTCTGTGACTCATCATGGGCCAGGATAGTTCAGCTCGCACTTCACGACCGTAGGGTTGACAGTTCGAGCCCGCACCAGGGTAGCGTACTTATAGTAAGAGATGTACTGGTGTCTCCAAGGATCTCTCCTTGTCCTGCAGAGCTATATGGTCCACTGGTCCTAGCTCGGGTGATACACCCTCAATCACGCATCAGCAGCAATGCCTCTGTTACATTATCACTGTCAAGCTGTGTATGTGTGCGGGCCAGTGCGTCTGTCCGTTTCTTTCACGTGGAGATCGACCTAATTCTTGTGTGTGTGTGTGTGTGTGTGTGTGTGTGTGTGTGTGTGTGTGTGTGTGTGTGTGTGTGTGTGTGTGTATCCGACTCCCGGCATAGGCTTCACTGCCCGTTCCCAAGGCCCAGTAAACCTCCCACAGAAGCCGTATTTTTGTAAGGCTTCCAGACCAGTCTGGACCGGTTTATAGTAGTTCCGTGGCTGTTCTGGCGACACAGTTTATACAGATTAGACCGTCGGGACTGGTCTAAGTGGTCCTGCCCCACAGCCAGTCCTGGGTTACTGGTTCTGAGCACAATGATGGCAGTAGCAATGGGCAACGAGGGCAATCAGGAGCTTCCCGTGCCTGGGAAAACTGATACGACAAAGATGGCAAACAGAAATAAATGCTAAGAATTATTTAACAAATAGAATTTAGCACAAACGACAGTCAACAATAACATGGGACGGTGATATCAATGTAGACGCTGCTTGACATGAATACATCTTTAAACTTGAATTGAAAAAAGTTGATCAGTTATGGCTGAATTATTGAAACACTGTCTGGAGAGAAATGTAAATTTTGTGTCTGTGTGGATTATTACAAGGTACTGACTGATCTTACAACTATTTCCCAATAATAATTCCTCAAGGACGAGTACTGCATCCTTTGCTTCAGGTCATTAGAGTTCTCTTTTAACTGGAAAGGTGACCTGCACATTTCTTTCATTTCATGGTGCAATGAGTACTGGTTATCATGATTATTATGGTGACACTGACGAGCTGTCATATTTTCAGTTATATGACATAGATACAACTTTTTATACGCTGATAAAGATTATATTTATAGATCAATTAATTTATCATTCATTCTCTGTCTTTACATAACTCAGCTGATTCTGTCAAGGCTTCTCCCACTCGATTCCCCAGCCAATTGGAACACAATAAGGACAGAATTGGTCAAAAATCCACTTATTTCATGCTTGCGATCATCAGGTAGATTTATAAAATTTCTGACTGGTTTTGACTGGTCTAAAAATGCCTCAGAAAAACGCGGCTACACTATACACCTCCACATGTCACCACCTCGGGGCTAACACCCACCGTCCATATTCAATACATGCTAGGGCTGTCTCATACGGGACAGGTATAATAGTGCTAGCTAGGATATGTTTACATGTTGGTGGGTCTTCTAGTGGAAAATGCAGTTCAGAGTACAAAGGAAAGCAGTCAACTGCAGAACAATTTGTTCTGAAAGAAGTTTTTATGTAAGACTGGGAATAATTATGGTATTTGCTCCCTGAAAACAAAGACTGATTAGAAAGTAAAGGGTTAGTACCACAGGCCCATCCCCTTAACTGTGACCAGACGGATGGGACAGTTAGGCCGCATTAAGAAAATGTAATGGATATTTCATGGGAAATGTGCCAGCATGTACTGTACCGAAAAGAAAACTCAGAATCACTAACAATACTGGGGCAGGTTAATCCTTCCTGATCAGCAGTCGACCATCCTCTGTTGCATTTTTTGACCAATACCCCAGCATCACCAACTTAAACATCCAAACATTACTAACTAGAAAACTTTCTTATTATTCCTTCATTCATCCATGGAAATAAAACTTCAACACATTAGCAGCTAAAAATGTGGAAACTTATTTTACTATACATCTATCCGTTCCCTCTGAATAATCTCCACCTGTTGCGTTCTCGCAATCTACACCGTGGTATATCTCAGTCTCTCAACTTTAATACTGCCGTGCATATATACCCACAAGGTTTCGCTAAATGTACATAGAAATACCTTACCGTCAGACTTTTCTCTCTCTCTCTCTCTCTCTCCCTCTCTCTCTCACACACACACACACACACACACACACACACACACACACACACACACACACACACACACACACCAGGCTCCTCCATATCTAGGTCTACCCACGCAACTAAAAAATTTACCCACGGTGTTCTTTCGCCCCCTCTCCCACTCATTTGTACTTCTCCTACCCGCGCTGACGTCTAGTTTCGCATAAGGAGGTCAGGGTGTTATTGTATATTTCGATATGCTATCCCTCTGGTTGTAAATATATGTGTTTGTGGTCACTGTTTTGTTCTCGTCTTTATAAGGTTCTGGATGTGTCTGGTGCAACTTACTACGAGAGAGAGAGAGAGAGAGAGAGAGAGAGAGTCGTGCTTCCAAAATTAATCAACCTTGAACATGTCATCACGCACCAAACCAATCAAGTTCCCTCTCTTTATTTTCTGTCCTCGTCCCTTCGTTGTGGGTATGTCATGTCCCTTTCTTCATATTTTATCCTTTCTTGAATTACTTCTTTGCCGTCCAGTCTCAGATGAAGAGGTTCGCTTGTATTTTCCTTCGATCGTTACATTATACCTTGCCTTGAACTCACAATTTTTATTTTCGATGCTCAGTTTATTGGTCCGTATTCTTTCCTTCACGCATCTCTCTCTCTCTCTCTCTCTCTCTCTCTCTCTCTCTCTCTCTCTCTCTCTCTCTCTCTCTCTCTCTCCTCATCACGCACACACTATCATCACATAGCCACGTTCGTTTCCCTTTCGCCACACTCCTGAATTATTCATCCCACTAGTCCCGACTTTACCGCCTTTACCACATCAAACAGACACTCCTTTCCCATCACACATCCATTCACACTGATTCCTTTACTTTCCCACTCACATTACCAAGATACATACCGTTATCGATCAGCCATCACCACTTCCCTAACATCACCACAGAATCTTCACCACATCAACATACTGTACTATCTCACATTAATCACAAGTCTAGTAATTTTCATACACCACATCACTTAGTTATTGCTAAATCAGTCATGCGTCCCATTCTTCCCACATGTAATTAATCATGAACATGTCACTATTCAACATATTAATTATATTGGCGTGATAATAACTTTGATTTCAGGTCCATTAATTATTATGACCCGAGAGGAATATATAAATCAATTACTGTCTACTCTGTTCACCCCTCTCTCACTCCCCGTATCCCTGTCACAATCCTGCCTCTCTCTACATTCCCCTGCCTCGCCTCCCACACCCCTGCCATATTTTCTACACCCCTGCAAAACTCCCCGGTCACCTGCCTCATTACCCACACACGTTTCTAATTCATCACACCTCAGTCTCACTCTCCCTTCCCCTACTTCACTGCTTTTACCTTCTTGTCAACCTTCATACTTTTACACTCCTCTTCAGCCTTGTCTCACATAATTCACCTCTGCCACGCATTCTTCGTTCACATTTCTTTCTCTTCATGTGATTATTTACTGTCTCACTTGGAACCCTGTCCTGCTTCACACCGATGCCTCCCACAACCAACCGTCACCACACACCTTCCACCTGCCTAAGCCCGCGGGGATCTGCAGTGCTTTATCTCCGATTTTTCCTCTTATGGTTTGGAGTCCTTTCCCTTACCGTTTCTCTCTCTCTCTCTCTCTCTCTCTCTCTCTCTCTCTCTCATACCCAGTCGCACAAATCCCGCTGCCGAATAATATAACAATGTGCGTGTGTGTGTGTGTGTGTGTGTGTGTGTGTGTGTGTGTGTGTGTGTGTGTGTGTGTGTTTCTCTTTTATGCACCTGACACTAGGTACAGGCTAAGAAGTCAGCAGATCCAGTAGTTCAACCACTAATCACTTCACATGTCACCTGGCATATACCATCTCAGCTGTGAAAAGTTTAGGAAATATCATTCAGATCTGATGTTAGCTATGGTACTGGTTTGATTGTATGTATGACATGCTATGGAAGGGTTATGAACATGAACAACCTAAATTCCTAACCACAAGCTCTTCCTTGCAGCAACCAGTGTCAGACTAGGATCACACAGTCCCCAGTTCCCGATCCATCCATTCCACTACCACCTCTGACCACCACCTCAATCTCTTAACAGGCATAGTGTCTCGATTACGAAGTTAGCCTACTAGTTTTCTCCGCTCAGTGTAATTGGGACCTTGGGATTCCATTTAGTCAATTGTGTACCAATAATATATGGTAGTTGGGGGTGTCAGAGTGTTCTTTGGTGGCACCTGCCTTCCACTCACCTGATGTAGCGCTACTTTTAGGTGAATCTACACTGAGTTACTAGTCTTGTGTTTTCCTATCCTTCAGGAAATTAATTTGAGACACTGAGTGATACCCATACACCCAACAAATGAATACTTGATAATCTAATGGATTACGACGTTCAAAATACATCCTGCTCAAAGGGTTCAAGTACTAGGGATGGTGCCCAGGCCTTAAATATATGGACTGTAAATATATGGACCGTGAGTGGAGAGGTATATGAGAGAGGGAGAAGTGAGCTGGGAGCAAGGCAGTGAAATGGAGGGGACAGGGCGACATGGAGGCGATTTGTTTGTGGCCACCCCTTACAGGATTAAGGCGTCTGCCAATAGATAGATAGATAGATAGAACCCTAACCAGAAGATATATGAGTGAAATAACAATAATAATATCCCTTGAATGTATTTATTTCCTTTTGCTTCAGTTGTTATATTCAACATATTGCATGTTATGACTAGGCTACTGAGCAGTACAAGTGGATTTTCAGTTATTTCCATTATTTAAATTACTTTTTCGTTTTACGTATGTTTTCCAGCATTTAGTTTGTGTTTCTGTGTGCAGTTGTGTGAAGAAACAGGTGGACATATGAACAAGTACGTAGATAAAAGGGAGCTGAACTGAACGTGACTGGTGAGGTAAAGAACAGTTCACTAAGGATGGTTTGGAATATAAGCTACTCACTGTGAATTAGTTCTGAAAGAGACTGAATATACGGCATGAATGACGGAAAAATGAGAAGAGGAAGACTGAGGACGATGTAGACGTCAAGTTGATACAACTATGTGGGTAATACTGAGAACCAAAATATGAGAGAAGGTGGCTTGTAGTTGAAATAATAGCTGTGGCATAAGCCAGACACGTATATGTGGTGGCTAATGTGATTAACCTATGGAATGTATGTGGTTCTAGGCAGTCGTTCATTTTATTCTTAAAAGAGTATGATCATTTCTTAACTTAACATTGGTCTAGCTCTAACTATCTATAGCCAGACACCATAATCCCGTAAGGGGTGGGCGTTTGTCTTTGAGATAGTTGTTTTACGGGGAGGGGCACTAACCCTCCACCAACCCACTTGTTGACAAGTAGGGGACACGTAAGGGCTGGTTATATAGTTGATTTTTTAAAAATTTATACAATGTTATATGTTGTCAGAAAGAATGTCACTCTGCTTATCTGTTTTAGTCATTATTGTGATTCTGCGAATTTTGTCAGTGCCTTTCGTTACAAAGTTTCCCACTCTCCTCCTCTGATGTTACATATTATCATGTTTTAAGGAGAATCACATCAGAAATGAGTGCCTAGTTAAGACAGACTATAGGTCTCCTTAGCTCAAAATATGGTGTTAGTATATGACAATGAGATGAAAACACAAATGTACGAATGGATTGAGCATTCAGGACGTACATCAGCCCCGCCAGTCACTAAACTAAGAACCGAACATTCGACCTGATCTGCAGTTAATTACTATCAAAGTTCAATCACTTCATTCTTGTGTGATCCTTAACCCTTTCTCCAACTCTTCTGTAAATAGGGTCAGACTTGTATGGACTGACCTTGACCTTCGAACGCATTGTTCTCAAAATCGGGTCTCTTCATCCTTGCTGACCCCTCAGTCTTTCAAGCCAGTTCGGTCCACATCGAATGCCATTTGTTCCCTTTTTAAGGCAGAACATAAAACCTTGTTTTGTACCCTTAGTCTTTGATAAACTGTTCTCGAAATCCAGTTCCTTCATCTTTACCCAGCTCAAAACTTTTATATCATGTTTAATCTCAGCTGGATTATAATTGTTTAAAATGACCTTGCCGTGTGACCTTGACCTCTGACTCTTCTAAAATTCAGATCCTTTTATCCTTGCCTTACCCTGAACCCTTTCACATAATTTGGTCTAACTATTCATCACCCAGTCACTTTCTCCCCATCAGGAGTGTAGGGGCCTTGGGCTAGGATAGTAACTACCGACATTTAAGGCGGTGACCATCCTCACTCATCCCTGAGTGGCATTATGTGAGCAATAATCCCCAACTACCTCTCGAGTGTAAATGCTTTTTTTTTTTTTTTTAATACGAGGAAGAAGGAACCAAAGGCCATGAGCCCGCAATAAGAGTTCCCTCCAAGAGAAAAACTAGATACAAGGGAGAGCCAAATACAAGATCCATTCATTTCGAGATGCCTGGACACACTGCGTTTGAAAGACTGGAGATCATAGGCAGCAGGACATACAGACAGAGGGAGACAATTCCAGAGTTAACCTGTTGCATATATGAATGACCAGCAATAACGGTTAACTCTTGCATTAGAGTTGGACAGATAAGGGATGAGAGTTTCCTGCTAGACGGATGCTACACGCCCATCGTAGAGGTGGAGGAATGCATGCAGACAGTTCAGAGGAGCAGTGACCATTAAAGTAGCGATAGAAAAGAGATAAAGATGCAACAATGGGGCGAAGAGACAGAAGTTGAAGGGAGTCAGTAAGAGGAGGAGAGTTAATGAGGCAAAAAGCCTTTGACTCAACCCTATTGAGAAGAGCTGTATGTGGGGAGCCTCCCCACACATGAGAGTTGTACTCCACACAGGGGCAGATAAGACCCGGGTATAGAGTTAACAATTGTGCAGGGGTAAGGAAAGAACGGAGTCGGCTTAGCACACACAATCTCTTGGAAGCAGATTTTACAAGAGATGTAATATGATCTTTCCAAGATAAGTCCCGAGTAAATGAAACCCCAGGCATGTTCAAGGATGATGCAGGATTAAGCTGAATAATATTAAACATTAGTGGGTATACTTGTGGAAGATTTTGACGGTTGACAGGTGTAAGAACTGAGTCCTAGATGCATTAAAAACAAGATTATTTTTACCCCAGTCAGAGATACGAGCCAAGTCAGACATTAGGTGTGCCATAACCCCATCCCTTTTTTGTTGAAGTAACTGCTGAGATGGGCGTTGCGGGAACAGAATGGAAAGGTGAAGGGTGGAGTCATCAGCGTATGAGTGGATTGGGTTAGATGTACAGCTTAGAAGGGCATTGATGAATAAAAGAAAGAGTTGGTGATAGGACAGAGCCCTGAGGAACACCACTGTTGATAGATCTAGGAGAAGTACGATAGCCATCTACAACAGCGGCTATAGAACGACCAGAAAGGAAGCTAGCGATGAAGGCATAGATACAAGGATAGAAACCGTAATAGGGCAGTTTGTAAATTAAAGATTTATGCCAGACTCGATCGAAAACCTTTGAGATGTCAGGTGCAATGGCAAAGCTTTCGCCAAAGTCCCGAAAGGAGGATGACCAGGAGTGTGAAAAGGTAGGTGAGAAGATCGCCAGTGAATCGTCCCTGACGGAACCCGTACTGACGATCAGAAAGAAGGTTGTAACAGGAAAGATGCCTTAAAATGTTTCTATTGAGAATTGACTCAAAAACTTTTGAAATACAGGACGTTAAAGCACATGGACGATAGTTGGAGGGTTGGGAGTGGTCACCCTTCTTTGGGGCTGGCTGAATGAGAGCAAACATCCAGCAAGAAAGAAAGGTACAGTCGGCCTAAGAAGTGACGGCGGAGTATCCAGAAGTTTTCGGTCAGTGATAGTGCACATACTCTTCCTTATATCTCTACGAGGTGAAACCTAATACGTAAAATTGTTAGGAAAAACAATAAATCAATGCCAAACTACCTGTATATTTCAAAATTGTAGGAAGCAGTTCGCAAGTTACGATAATAGGAAATCCTAAACGGAACTAATTGAAATTTCACAACTATCGCTCAGGGACAGTCAGAAATTTCACAACTATCGCTCAGGGACAGTCAGGAATAATGTGGAGTTCAAATCTAGTATGGTAACACGCAATAATTTTTTAGCAGCGTAAGACCTAACAAAAGGGAGCTTCAATAAAGAATTAATCAATCATTTCCTGTGGCACCCTCGGGGATGCATAGGGCCTCGATGAACTCACACCACCACATCCTATCTTGTGCTAACTCCTCAAGATCTCCCCAACACTCATCTCCAGCTTCCCGTCTCATTGTCCTCACCCACGTCTCTTTTGGCCTTCCTCTACCTCTCCTACCAGGTGCCACCCACCCTGGTGTACCTCGTACTATTCCCTGTCTCCTATACACATGTCCTAGCCACTTCCATCGTGAGAATCTAACATATTCATCGATCGGCTGCACTCCCGTTATTTCTCTAATTCTACTATTTGGTATCCTTTCCCACCACTTAACTCCTAATATTCTTCTAAGTGCTTTATTTTCAAACACCAAGAGTTTATTTTCCATAGTCACTGTGCTTTACCAAGACTCGTGTCCATAAATTAAGATACTCCTAACCATTACCTTATAAAGTTTGATTTTTGTATGCACAGAGAAATTGTTATTATTCCAAATATTTTTAAGCATTCCCATTGCCTGATTAGCCTTCTTTAACCTTTCCTCGAATTCAAAGTTCAAAGAACCATCCTTGGCTAAATAAGTACCTAAATATTTAAACCTATCAACTTGCTTTACAACCATACCTCCAATTACACATTCCTGCGCATTTTCCATATTCATATTGATTATTTCAGTTTTTCCACAATTAATAACCAAACCCACCTTGCGACCTTCACTCACCAAACAGTCCAACACTCTCTGCATCTCTTCTGGCCCATCACAAATCAAAACTATATCATCTGCATAATCTAAATCCAAAAGTTTCCTGTTCTCTCCCCAAAGTATACCTGCACCGGTTTCTGTTCCAACACGTTTCATAATGTAATCAATGACCAATATAAATAGTAAAGGCGATAGAACACCACCTTGAATTACTCCGGACTTAACTTCAAACGAATCACTCAGACAACCATCAACCATCACTTTACAAAATGTGTCCTCATGCATGTTCATAATGACCCTCACAAACTCCTCTGGTATTCCATAATGTCTCATGATCTTCCCCATAGACTCTCTCGAAACACTATCAAAAGCCTTTTCAAAATCAACAAAACAAAGACTTAACGGTACTCTCATTTCATTAACTTGCTGCATCAAATGCCTAACTATAAAGATCTGATCATTGCAACCACGTCCCTTTCTAAAACCAGCCTGTTCATCCCTCAGAATACCCTCAACCACCGGCTCCAACCTATTTAACAACACTCTACTGAAAACTTTCAAAGCTATCAGTGACAAAGAGATTCCCCTCCAATTACCACATTCACTCAGGTCTCCTTTCTTCGGAACTTTAACAATTACACCATTCTTCCAAACTGATGGTAGTAACCCCGTCACCCATATCTTATTGAATAGCTTGGTCAAGATCATTATTAATCTATCCCCCTCCACTTTAAACATTTCCGGAAATAAACCATCCTCCCTGGTGCCTTATTATTCTTTAACTGTTTTACTGCTTTCTCCACTTCTGCAAGCCTCAACTCTCCTGTTTCTATATTTAAATCTTCCTGAGCAGACGGTATATCCTCTTCTGGTGGTATTGGTCTATTAAGAACTGTCTCAAAATGCTCTTTCCATCTATTTTTAATATCTCCATCTTTGGTCAATAAATTTCCTTCCCTGTCTCTAATTGGTATTTCCTTGCGTTTACCTGCATTACCACTCAGTTCTCTAATCGATTCATATGCTATTCTTTGACTCTGTCCATCATTTTTGTTTATTAGGATTTCAGTCTCTACAACCTTTTCATCCACACATCTTCTTTTATCTCTCCTAGCTAACCTTCTTACTTCTGAATTCAAACTCCAGTACGCAGCTCTTGCTAATTCAATCTCTCGTTCATCAACGCATTGCATATCACTCCTCAATTTAGCCTCACCTCTCTTTTTTATCATATTCCACGTTTCCTCTGATATCCATTTCTTTCTCCTGAATCTATGTCTCCTTCCAATCGTACATTCAGCAGTCTCATGCAAAACTTTGTTCACATCCTCCCACATCTCATCTACACTTCTCTCCCCCTCTTCCAACGTTTCCAACACCAAAAACCTATTTCTGCATTCTAATCTAAATTCCTCCTTTTCTTCTCCTTCTCTTCTAAGCTTAACAATATCGTATCTACCAACACCAGATTTTTCCTTCTTCTGATTTTTAAGTTTAAACCTTATTTTTGCAATGCTGAGTTGATGGTCACTACCAATATCCGCTCCCCGTTTAACATGAACATCTAGCAGAGAACTTCTATGCCTCCTACTGATAGCGATGTGATCAATCTGATTTTTATATTTTCCACACGGCGACACCCAAGTTGTCTTGTGTATATTGCAATGCTGAAAGAGTGTGCCCCCGATGACTAAGTCATTTGCTAGACAGAAGCTTCCAAACCTCACTCCGTTTTCACTCATCCTACTACCAACTCCCATCTTACCCATACATGCCTCAAATCCCTCATTTGAACAGCCCATTACTGCATTAAAGTCTCCAACGCAGATCAAAACATCATGTCTAGGTACCCTTCCTACTCCTTCTTGCAACTTTTCATAAAATGTGTCTTTCCTTTCATCGAGTGCATCATTAGTAGGTGCATAACACACAAACAGACTGATGTTGCCATTTGATTTAAACCGTGCGTATAGCAATCGCTCATCTATAGGATCCCACTCACATAAAGCCTTATTTGCTTTACAACCCAGCAACAATCCTACTCCCTGATAATGCATTCCGTCCTGTCGGCCAGATATCAATAAACGTATACCATCCTCCAAATCCAACTTATCGACTCCAGTTAATCTAGTTTCTGTCAGAGCACAAATATCAAGTCCGTAATTTTGAAAAACCTTCACTAACTCATCGATTTTACCGTCATGATTTAGCGTTCTCACATTCCAGTTACCAATTTTAATTGTATTTTTTGCATTGACAAAGGAATTAGATTGTAACTGAGGCAACCGTGAGATTCTTAGCACCCCCTGCCCATTTAAGGGCTGCACGGGACTGGGGGCCATTATTGTTCTTTCAGAGTCCATCAAGGTTTCTTTGGCTAACTTCCTGAACACCTCGCCATTGTGTTGCAGTCGCAGTAGGCAGCTAACTTGCCTGATTGCCCACACCCGAAAGACCCAGCTATGCTGTAGCCAGTCACGTGCCGGCATGCTTCCCAGCCATTTCACTCTCAAGGAGTTCCTCTGCCTGAGAAAGCAACCACCCCCCTGCTCCCGAGGGCTTTTGATCTGTGTAGGTAGAGGGCGATCACTCCCTCACTAGCCATATACAGTGTATATACAGTGTATAGGCTACACTCACCATTAATTAATTATTATTTGTAAAATAATTCCCGTTAAAATACAAGAAAATAATTTAAAGTCATGTATATCCGTTTCCAATGTCTCCATGGACGACACAGAAAGCGGGAAGGCGGCGTAAGCGTCAAGCCAGTAAGCTATTTTAAATGTTTCGATCAACACGCACGAAAGGAGATAACATTTACTCAAAGACATGCAGTTATTTCACTGCCTTTGGCCAGTTTTTCATAACGAAAAATATCTGGTTTATTTAATATAAGCCAGAGAACTCTCGGTGAAAGAAGTATAAAAAAATAAACCTCGAAATTTGCCTGGAGACGGAACTCCTTGGCGAATGCTAACTTCTGTCGTAGTCTGATATTCTCATTGCATAATCGATTAGCAAGAGTTAATAAAATCATTGAGTTCAAAACTTCCAGATCAGCATTTTCTGTTCAGCAGGACATTACAGTTTATTTTAAAAGACAGATATTAAGATTAAAAGATGGAGTAAAAATTGCGTGCTTTTGCGTTGCAAGAGTGTATGAACTCATGTTTTGATCCTGCTTATTGCCTAGTGTAAGAGAAAAAGGCAGAATCTGTCATACCTCCTTACAACTAATAATAATTTTGCATCAATTGAGAAAAAAGTTGCTAATTATAATTATTATTGGCGAGAGGAAGACGGAATAAAAGGCAGTATGGTCTTGCTGCTACCGTAGGTAGGGCATCATTACGAAGAATGATTTATTTGTTATGGCATCCTTATTGTTGCTGCATCATCACCATAGCATTTGAAAATAATGCAGTGTATTGCAGTCACAAGAATTTTCCTTAACTGGTCTTCAAAACTAGAGCATCTGTATTTGAAATCCTGGGAAGCAAATAAATCAGGAACACGGAGTAATAGGCCTACTGCCCACCGCGCGCGGAGTAATACATTTCATATTCATTCAAATCGGGAAAGGTAACTGTTAACGTCAATATATCACTGCCTCCTGTTATTTATTTTACATCATTCTTAGCGCGATATAATATATATTTTATTTGATATGACGTGATGAAGGCATTGAATGTTTACGTTATATTCTCTGTTTTCATTGAACGTATGGCAGTGCAGAGTGACCGAACCAATCTGAAACTCTGCCATCACTTCTTGGGGCGACTGTACAAGTTGACAGACAAAGGCGAAAGAGTTTGCCTAGGCAGGGTGTAAGCACAGAAGCACAGTTCTTGAGTACAACAGGAGGGACTCCATCAGGCCCATATGTCTTGTTAGTATTGAGGCCAGTGATGGCAGAAAATACATCAGCTGAAGAAATTTTAATGTCAGCCATGAGGAAGTCAGAGGTGGGAAGTGATAGAGGAACAGCACCGGAATCGTCTAAGGTGGAATTGGAGGAGAAAGTCTGTGCTAAGAGATGTGCTTTATCAGTAGAAGAAATAGCTACAGAACCATCAGAGTAGAAAAGAGGAGGGAAGGATGATGAGGTAAAGTTGTTAGAAAGGTTTTTGGCAAGGTGCCAGAAGGAGCGGGAAGAATTCAAGTTAGAGAGTTGAGAGCATTTAGTACGGATGAAATTATTTTTAGCAGAGCGAGGAACAGACTTAACACGATTCTGGGCAGAAATGTAAAGATGATGTGATTCAGGGGTGGGTTGGCTCCAGTACCTTTGCAGGTCTTATCTGGTGAATTGCCTTAACCCACTAAACAAACAGGCGTCATTTGTTTTTAAGGTTAAAACCTGGAGTGGTAATGATTTCCTGGCCTACAGTAAACCATTTGGCTCGCCACTCAGCGTCAGTTCTCCTAAAAATATCATTACATTTAGCGAATGGATGGTGCCTACCCTTACTTACCACACATTTTGGTCTAAAACAGATTAAATCTGTTTAAGGTGGCCTTACCAAGTGATCTTCATATTTAATGTCAACCTCAACCCCCAACCAAGTTTTGTCCAGATTAAATCGCAAATAATAAGTGTGGGGGGGGGGTTAGGGTGGGGAGAGAGAACTGGATGAATGGGGTTCTCGGGCTTTCTTCATGCCAACCCCCTGCCAGTTTGTTCAGTTATGGTTTGCCTCTAATAGTGGAGAAACGTCACGTACTTAACCTGTCATGAACTGACAGCAACCCAGACTACTGACTGTCAGTGTTAAAACTACAGACTTTTCGAAATTCGTTCCACAGATAACAACACCAGCTGTCACCCAAAAGGTCATGCAGTCTCACCTGGTGTTGAGTGTGGGCCGGGTACACGTGCATGAATTATGACTGACACACAAAGGGCAGGACAGGACGGGATGCAGATGCAACAGAGGCCAAGCATCATCAGTAAGCTGTGTCTTGTTACTTATAAATGACCTGTGAATGTCGCGATATTCGCTGAACCTACAGGAAGATACGAGTACTAAAAGGATGTTGCTAGGCTAGGGTCCCGAAGACAGGGTCTAGTATAATCCTTCCTCTGTGCAGTGATTCTTTGTTATATGATGACCACAGGATTGTAGCCACTCTGTTAAACAATATAATCCTTTAACCGGCAGGTATTAAGCTGCAAATGATTTCTTTAGCATATAAAGGATCAATGTGCATTTCTTGTTACATTTCCCTGCTAACCTTCCTACCTACGGCACCTTCACACCTACCTCCTTCACGCCTTCCAACCTCTCTCTCTTCCTGCCTACCTGCCAATCTGCTAATCTACCATCCCGTTAACCCACCCACCTTCCTACCAATCCCCTTCCCTGCCTACCTACCTACCTGCCTATCTCCCTCCCTGCTTACCTATCCATCTGCCTGTCTACTTACCTCTGTACCTACCTACCTCCTTGCCTATCTCCCTACCTAACGCCCTGCTTACCTACCTCCCTACCTACTCCTCTGACTACTTCTTTACATAATTATCTGCCTATCTCCCTGCCTACCTACCTCCCTACCTACTTCCCTGACTACTTCCTTACATAATTCTCTGCCTATCTCTCTGCCTACCTACCTACCTACCTACCTACCCACCAGGAAAACAAAGGAGAGATCAAGAATCAGGAAAAAGAATGATGTTAAGAACTACAAATCTGAGGGTGGACTGAGATGGAATGGAAGACCTTATTTATCAGAAAAAATATCAAGGAGGATGAGACGGTGAACTAGAAATTAAGCAAAAAAAAAAAAAAAAATCTGAGAAGCAATAGGAAATTTCAGTCAGCTAAATTATAAAGCAGTACAAAAAAGAATGCTGGAGGATTGACTGGAGGGGAAGGAAGACCTGGAAATTCGTCAGTACAAGATTTAGGAGATCGTGTGGGAGGAAGGACGCACTGTGATGGGGAGAAGGACTGTTAACGAGGCAAGAAGAGGAAGAGAGACGGTGAAGAACACTTCCAGCACCAGCTCCCACTTTCCTCTTATGTTGCATTTTTACTCACGAGTTTTCAGGAAATAATAATATAATAGCATCTCCCACGAACCAAGTATGATGGAATAAAAACATAATAAAGTGACATGGTATAATGAACTGGAATGGAATCGGAGAATAGGAAGGAGGCCAAGGGTTAGAGTGAAGGATGATGGTGAGGAATGTAAGTGTAATGGGCAAAAGAACCGTCAGCGAGTTAGAACGATAAAATTAGATGGGAAAAACACTTACGTCGACAGGACGCAGTTAGAGACTACGTGTGGAAAGGTGGGCTCGTACAACATGATGGAATGGAGAAGGATGAGAAAGATGGATGGAAAGAAGAAAGCAGCTGAGATAGGTAAGGGTAAGAGTAAATTTTGGAAAGTGAATGCGTGAGTAGTTCAGTTTATTCCCAGATTTGGTAAGCAAGTGAATCAATCAGCAGTCAGCAACCCTTAAGCCAAACCAGGTGACTGCATTTTGAGAACTCATGCAAAAACAACAATAAATCGCAATTGTTATCCATTAGCTGCCGTGTTGTAGATATGTATTTTGTTTTTGTTGTGTTAACCAAGGTAGTTCTCTCTCTCTCTCTCTCTCTCTCTCTCTCTCTCTCTCTCTCTCTCTCTCACGTCACCACCATGTTTCCTCCCACTGTCCTAGTCATCACCGGTTATATACAGAAATCACTCACCTCTCCCCTTTCACCTTTGCATTCATTTAAGCTCCGTCTTTTATTTCTGTTTACAGTCTCATCGTATGCAGTTTTTATACTTTTTTTTCCTTCTTACGATAGACAGCATATTCTTTCCACTAACCCTTGTCAACAAAATCAACTAATCTTTTTCTTATACTAATCCATCTCCCTCACTGCACCTGGCTAGGGGTTATGAGGAGTTTGGATAGGGATGTGACACAGGCCAACTTCCTGCGTTGTCTCTCATTGACCAATACCGAAGTTGTCACGGGTGTCCTGATTTCTCCATATGCGTTTTCAAGGACATTGGTTTTGCTTCTGTCTGGTTTTCCTAAGAAGGTATTGTAGTGCAGTAACAAAGAGTCTGCTACTGTTTAAGAACAAATGATTGAAAATTATGCTTAGACTCCCCATCAAAGTTTGCATACAAAATATAAACTCTAATAATGGCGTCTGGCAATAGATAGATAGATAGATAGACGTACTTCACCCACAAAATATGACTGACATTTGAAAATATTTGTAAGGCAATGCTGTGAGCTACATCGCCGATCTTCAAAATACGATGACCCTTGACCTGGGACATTGTAACAGCTAATTTTGATACATACATATTCTTACTTTCATCACCTGATTTTTTGTCCTGCCTCCTCAGCACCGATCAAAATGCTCATCTTCCTCATCTAAATATCATACCTACTCATTCCTACGTGCAATAATTGTTTTTCATTCTCCATGTGTGAACGGACTTTCTTCCACTCTTTACAGTACTTTACCCCTCTTCCTCCTCAAGCGATCCTTTCAACATTTTTCCATAGATACTGTCTGTAATATTCCGTTTCTTCCCGTTTTTATGATATACTCTCCCCTTCCACCCTCCTTTTCCTGCACAGGTTCCTTCCTTCTTTCCTTCCGTCCTCTTGTCTTTTTTCCTTCATTCTTTCCTCTTTCCTATGCCTACGGGTGACTCTACACTCCCACGTCCGTCTTTGTTGCCTTCATTTTTTCCACTTCCTTCTGCCTCTAGGTGACTCTACACTGAGTGACAAGCCAAATGGTTTCCTGTACACAAGGAAACCATTTACTACGCTGGGTGGTAACCATATAACCAAATTATGGCGCCTGGTGGTTTAGTGGGTAATTAAGGAGCTCCAATCGGACCCAACCTGTGCAGGTATATATCCAAGGGATGGTAGGGGTTTATTGCTCACATAATGCCACCAAGGGATGAGTGAGGCTGGTCACTCTCATCTTAAATGTCAGGACCAACTTGCCTAGCCCCAGGCTCCTACGCTCCTCGTGGGGCAACACCGGATTAGATGATAATGATGATGATGATGATGAGAAGGAGGAGGATTATGATGATGATTACGATGATGATGATATTTTTATGTTTGTACAATTATGCTACAGTAACCCCTCGGGGTTCCTTCATAGCTTGGTTAGATCATGTCACGTACAACTCAAGAAAATTACATTTGGCTAGGGTTGCTGCCACACTTCTTGAAACATGTGACGGACGAGAAGAAACGAAGCACCGAGGTAGAAGTGCTTCAGTGCCAGCGTCTGAACGTTGGCCGAACCCCGGAGCATCGTTTCCTCTCGTCGATCACATATTTGGAGCAAGTGTGGCCACAGCCTTAGGATCTGCTGGGCTGACCAAACTGGAAACGTCGACTCCAATCCAGTATAATCACGGTCCCTTGTCTGCGTATCAGGTAGAGCCAGGATTCCGGGGGCTTGAATGGTAAGTGAATGGAAGCGTGGTCCACTGGACTGAGCAAATTTCGGCTGTCTGGACACTGCTACTCCTCACCCTGCCCTAAGGTGGGAAAGGAGGTCCGGATGATGATGATGATGATGATGATGATGATAATGATGATGATGATGAAGGAACCTATGAGTAGGAGCCCGCAAATCGTTTCTTCCAAGAAAAAGAAAAAAAGAAAGAAAGCTAAATTCAAGATCTGTTCATTTCGAAATGGCTGGACACACTGCATTTGAGAGACTGGAGATCATAGGAAGTAGGATATACAGACAGGGGGAGACAGTTTCATAGCTGACCTGTTGTACTGTACTCTTTATCCCTCCCTGGTGGTGGAATTCGGTTCTGCAGTGAAGCAATCAAGACCTGATCATTGCCAAGTTGAAGTGTCAAGGTCGAGAGAATCATATTGCAAAAGTGCACTGAGTCATTATTCTTGAACTGAACACCCACTGACCTTGCACACCACTCCGGCACTACATAACTCTTTCTGATATATCGCACACTATTTATTTATTTATTTATTAATTTTGGCTAATTACTGAAACATCATACCTTTATTATGGGAAAGGTGAATGGAGGAAAGCGCATGGTAGATGAATAAAAAAAGTGAATGGAGAAAAGCGCACAGTAGATGAAAATTTACCACTACTTTGAATGTGATGTGCTGAGATGCAAACACTTGTAGGAAATAAATTTGTAAGGGAGTAAGTAATTAGGGGAACATCTGTCGCGAGAAGAAGAGGTATAGCGTGAAATTAATGTTCATATATCCCTACTATTATCCTATCCATATATTGTATAAAAAATCGTTAATGATACAGGAGAGCATTGAAAAGTACAGGGTGATGCAGAAAGATAAAGGAGGAGACAAAGGTTTAGGAATGTCTTGCATACGAAAAAAAGTACAAAGTGATGCAGAAAGAAAAAGAAGACAAAGGCTGAGGCACGTCTTGCATACGAGAAAAAGTACAGGGTGGAGCAGAAAGAAAAAGAAGAAGACAAAGGCTGAGGCATGTCTTACATACGAGGAAAAGTACAGAGTGGTGCAGAATTAAAAAAAGAAGACAAAGGCTGAGGGATGTCTTGCATACGAAATGATATGTATCTAACCTCGATCCAGCGTACCATGCACACCTGATGAAAGAATACAGCAGTGTCACAGGAAAAATAAACATTAATATTTTACCACACCGAGGCGGCTCTACGAAATATGCTGTTGGAATGAGCATTTCACCGGATATTTGTTGTTTCATACAGTACTATAGATACTGAACATTTTTAAAATTGCACCGCTGAAATACGTAATGTTCTATCTATCTATCTATTGCCAGACGCCTTAATCCCGTAAGGGGTGGCCACAGACAAATCGCCTCCATGTCGCCCTGTGCTCCTGCCACTTCCCTGCCCTCCCCCAGTTTACACCCCCTTCTGCAATAAAGAAATGTATCCCACATACAAGAGTTAATTTCGCTGCCAAACTCTCCAAACGTACGTTCTACTTTTGGCGTAAATCCAAATTCCTTATGTTGTATTCGGGATGGATAAATTCGGTTGGTACAAATTAGGATAGACTAGGTTAGGAGAGGATAAGTTAGATTAGGATATAGAAGATTAAACAGTAATGTAGCAATAACTATCTTGACGTATTGGTAGTAGTAGTAGTAGTAGTAGTAGTAGTAGCAGTAGTAGTAGTGGTAGTAGTGGGAGTAGTAGTAGTTATTGTTGTTGTAATGTACAGTAGATTTGCCCTGACAGGTATCCGGAGACTTTCAAGATAAGTTTAAGTGATAATGCTAGGTAGTTAAAATCACCGGGTTTGGTTCTGTTCAGAGGGGGGGAGGGATAGCAGAGCGGTTAGGTTAGGCTAGGTTAGGTTAGGCTGGATCGCTAGGTTAGGCTTTGAATATTTGATGCACTGGCGCGTCCTGTACACGAGAGAGTCGGTAAAACCCATCCAGTCGGGGAGATAGAAGGTAAACACTCTGAGCTGGGCGAAATAATCCACTTCTTGTTGTATAACTAATAGATGTTACGTACTGTCCAAAAACCATTTCCCTGGAGATCATAAGGTGCAAGAAGACAGATGGAGTCTCTGCGCCGGTGCGGTAATTATTAAACCACTTGTACTGTGTCAGGAGGTTCTCTCATCCCTTCGGTTTAACAACAGGGGAGAGATAATATCATTACACCACGTCCTTTCACACAAAACACCACAATAATACCATACCACCACCTAAAAAAGCCACACCACATTCCATACCACACCACTACATATTCAACACCACACTGGACCTCATACCAAACTGCGCCACACACCGCTTCACATAATTTCAACCAAGCAAGCCCAGTTTCTCACCAATATCTATACGACTACCGTGCAGTTGTACCAGTACTCTGTACTGGTTACTGGTAATATATAGCATAGGATATTACTGCCTAACTACTGGCGCTGGATGTTTAACTAGTAGGCTCAGTGTGGCCTAGAGACCCTATAGAAAGAGAGACTGGACAGCCAATATTTTCGGCTGCTCGCTGATTGGTTGGATTTCGTAGGCGCCATGATGGGTCCAACGTCAAGAAGCCTGTCTGCAGATTTGTCATAGAGTATATCTCGCCACCTACCGAGGAATGTGACTAATTGCCTAACAAGATGTCGTTTTAATTATAAGGTATAGTCCTTATTTGAACAAATGAAGATTTATGTTAAATATAAATATCTACACATCTATTGTATTTAATTGCTTCCGTAAAAACCGTCAAAAGTGCCGAATGGTAATGTTGACAAATCAGTCTGTTGGTTGGTGCTAAATAAAACGTGATGTGCTGCGTTGATGGTACTTTTTTGCTTGTAAATATGGTTGGTTGTGCTGCATATGGATGTACAAACAGAACTGGACCTCTTATGCGTCTTTTCCGATTCCCTAGAGATCCGGGAAGAAGGAAAATATGGGAAAATAAGGTCGGAAGAGCGAGCTGGTCTGCCAGCGACAATCATCGACTTTGCCAGGTAAGGTATATTCATTTGACGTGTAGTTTTCCCATTGATAAAATTTGCCATACTGTAATATACACCGAAGAAGACAGTGTTAAGGAAACTGGATATTTTCATAAAGTGGAAGTGCATTAGATGAGAAGGTGGACCTCGTGTTTTGTCGCGAGGTAAGACACTAAGATTGATGGCCTCATATTCCAGTTTGAAGTCTAAGTTAAGGATTTTCAACAAACATTAACCTATATAGAGTGATTATCTACTATAGGATTTCCTGCTATCGCTTCAGAGCCAAGTACTGGAGCACTATTACTGTCAAGCTGTTAGCTGGGCAAAATATGTGAACACTTGGTGTTCATGTATCTAACGCCGTCTGCAAACTCACTCACTCATATTTATATGCTTGGATATTATCCTACGTAATGAATTGAGGAATATATGATATTGCTGCATCTTTATATATTAAAAAGACAACACCTAGAGCAAATATTGAATTAAAAATATTCAAAAGCCGTCAATAATACGTGAACAATAGTTAACTGACTGGTGGTATCTAGCAACGCGCCACTGGTCTCTACGTGAACGCGAGAGAGCGACCCAAACGTATACACGTTGACACATAATGGCGGCTGTCCAGTCTCTCTTTCTATAGGGTCTCTAATGTGGCTTGGTGAATGTGTGGTGTTGATGTTTGGTGATGGTAGTAATGATGGTGGTGGTGATGCGACTGTTTTTGCACTGTACGATCGTCTGTGTGTGTGTGTGTGTGTGTGTGTGTGTGTGTGTGTGTGTGTGTGTGTATACCAACTACAGAACCAATAGACTAGAGTATAAGCGAAGGCGTCGATGTACACACACACACATACACACACACACACACACACATTAGGGTATAAGCGAACCCGATGATGTATACACAAACACAATCTGGAATACACTCACCCTGTTTGCTGGGAAGGCTGAACATTCTAATTTATTGACAAGTGATAATTATGGGCACAGGATATGATACCCTGTCAGGTAATGTGGAAAGCGATCTTAAAGTAACCTATAGCTTTATTATGCCTTCCTCCTGTGTTCCCTCTCTCCTTTCTTCACTTACTTTTTCCCTCACTATGAATGCTGTTTTTTTTTTCCCATCCCTTTCATTCTCTACGTCAGTCAGTGTCTCTTTTAGTTCCTGTCTCCTCTTTGTCTTTCCATTCACGGTTTTCCACTCATTCCTCTACTTCACATTATTTGCAGAATTCTTTATTTAATATTACTCGCTCCCCCATGCTCCTCTCTTATTTCTCTATCCACATCTCATCTCAGTTTTTTTCATTTCACGTTTCCTACGTCATTTCCTTCGTCATTTTCGTGTCCGTCTCCTCCTCATTTCCATCCATGTACTCTCTCCCTCACTTCCTTCACTTTAAACTCATTTTATATCCTCCTTTCTTCCTTCCTTCCTTCTCTGTAGACTCATTTTTTTCCTTCTCTCCCATCTCCCTGTTTAACCCCTTTCCTTCTCATTAACCAGCTTTTCCTTCCTCCTTCCCTCTCATTAACATTCTTTTCCTTCTCGCTTCCCCTTATCCTCCTTCTCTTCCTTCCTTCTCTTTGACCTTCCTTTCCTTCCTTCTGCCCTATTCCTTCCCCATTATTCCCTATTTTTCTACTATATATTTTCATTTTCTCTTTCCCTCCCGACCATCCTCTTATTTATTTTTCCTCGCTCCTTCTGTTTCCTCCCTCTAACCTCATTTTCTTCCTCCACGTTCCTTCACTTCATCTCTCACAAACCTAATCCTCCCTTTCCTTCCCCACCTCGTTCCTTTCCTCTCTCCCTTTCTTCTGAGCATCACGAATTCTATTTATAGTTCGCTGTGCCTCCCGTATTTTTTGTATTTGTATTCGCTCACTCTCATTTTGACTTCCTCCTTCCATGTTTCGCCTCTTCCTGTCCTCCTTCTTTGCTTTTCTCCCTGATTCTTTCTCTTCCTTTGTGGTTTACAATCTTTATCTCACAGGCAATTTACTCATTTACTTTTTTTTCCTTCCTGTTCTCTTCTCACTTCCTTCCTCCACATTCTTTCTTCGTTCCTTCCTCCCCTGTCTTTCCCCACACTCTCTTAACCCCATTCTTTCCCCTACATCTTCCCTTCTTCCTATATTATTTCCTTTTCTTTTTTCACCGGTCCAAGCTTCCCATTGTTCCCCTCTACATGCATACTTTTTTCCCCACTTCTCTTCAATCCCTCTTCCCTTCCTCCCTCCCCTCGCTCCATCAAAGGCAGGATGGATTTCCGATGTTAAATCACGCAGATTATTAGATTCTGCAGTCATCCCTCTTTCTCTCTCCCTTTAACCATTACGACCCCTCATACCCTGTCTCCATTCCCTCCTCACACACACACACACACACACACACACACACACACATGCATTATGGAGAGGGAGAGAACGGACCTTACGTGGCTGGTAGTTGATGATTAGTGTGTGCTTCAGAGGTAAAAGAGAACGATATTATCACACAAGGGCCGAATTAATGATCACACTGCCTATACCTGACTGTGTAATACCTCATAATTATTTCCTTTGAATACAACCCTTCCACCCACGACACACAAACCTCCCTCATGTACTTCCTTTTTTTGTATGCAAGGAAGAGGAACCAAAAGCCAGGAGCCCGCAAACTGTTCCCTCCAAGAAAAAACAAAAACAAGATAACGGAGAGCCAAATTCAAGATCCTTTCATTTCGATGCCCTGGAACACTGCGCTTGAAAGACTGGAGATCACTGGCAGTAGGAAATACAGACAGAGGGAGACAGTTCCGAAGTTGACCTGTTGCATACATGAAGGACTGGGAGTACTGGTTAACTCTTGCACTGTTCAACCAAGGATTCCTAGACCAACCTTCCCTTTTTTTCCCAGCAACTTGACATAAATGTGCTCTTTTGCATCGACTCCTCCTGTCTCGCCTATACATCTTATTACTGTTCTGTCGCTCCTTCTATCACTCAGGCCAGATTCATTCACCCTTCATTGTACTTGTCCTCACCATGTCCCTCCACCCTAGTGCTAATTTTCCTCCGTAAAGACAGTCCCTTGTTCTTGATAAAAACTGAAGCAGGTATGTGGAAACGAGGACAGTGCATTAAGATCATCGATATTATATTTTAGTGCAACGCCGCTGTGCCCGTTTTTTTTTTTTTTTTTTTTGGGGGGGGCAGAATAGCAGCTGGTCGCTGCTTTACTGCCCCCCCAAATAAAAAGAAAGAAAAAAGTCCCATAAAGGACCCAGAACGACGGTACCTCTTAGGATGATCTGAAAACTCTTGGGAGCCAGTATAAATTATTTGATCAACCTACAAACTCACAAGCGAAAACTAGGACCAGGGTACAACATTATGGTCTGGCGTGTTGCGGGGTTGACTGACGTACGAGGGAAAAGGCCACTCAGTAATCCGATAACTCAGTGACAAAAGCTTTCCTAGGACGACTTGAAGGTTCCTCCTCCCCCGGAAAAAAAAAAAAAAAAATGCCATCACCATTCAGACTAAACGAGATAAATACCCATTAAAGAGTAATCCTGCCCGGCGAGATTTATATGTTGTATGGCCACCCCTTACGGGATTATGGCGTCTGGCTATAGGTAGGTAGGTAGTGTGGGGTCACTTCACTGCTTCTACGATGCAAATTCAGGCTGGTTAACCAAAGCTAATAAAGGCTTTTCAGTTTGGCGTGTTTTACCTTCCTATCTTTGCATTATGAAATATCTTACGGTATACAACCTCGGCTTCTTCAAACTACACATTCAGAAATATCAATCCGGTTCAACACTCAAGCTGGCGGAGTGACGTGGGGGTGCAAAGATGCATCCTCGCCCCAAGTCAATTATCAAGGCTGGTTAATGTGGACAGATTCAGCTGCTGGTGGCTTGTTGAGGGCGAGGTGTGTGTGTGTGTGTGTGTGTGTGTGTGTTTATTTGAGGAACTGTATAAACTAGGTGCATGTGCATCTTTGCTCTAAGAGTAGCATAGTGTAGCAAGATGTAAGATGTGCGCTATGGGGCTGAACTTCAAGAATGGCCACACTGTGTAGTGTAGTATAGTGAAGTGTAATGTAGTGTAGTGTAGTGTACCGTGTGTAATGAAGAATTTTATGTCAGGTTATAGAGTGTATCGTCGCTTACTGCAGTGTAGTGTAGTGTCGCATAACGTAATGTAGTGTAGTGTAATATAGTGTATTGTGGTGCAGTGTTAAGGCCCAGGACACACTGTTCCTACCCCAACTAGCGTGTCGTGTAAATGGATAATCAGCAGGTGTGGCAGGTGAATGCTACACCCCTCCTTACCCTACCTTTGTTTTCATTTCTTCCTTTTTCTGAGCCTCCCTCGTTTTGTCTTTCACTGTTGGCTGTGTCCCTGCTTTCACTGCCCAAATTCTACCCACCCATTTCATTTTCTTTCCAAATTTACCTTCGTTTCTTGATTACTTTCTCTCCTTCAACCCCTCCTCTATTGCTCTCTGCTTCCTCTTTCAGTTTCTGGTTTTGTCTTGCTTCTTCCGTAAATGGCATCTGTAACCATTTGCCACCTACTTCACTTTTGCCCTTTCCTTCCCCTGCCAGTCATAAAATACATCGTGCCTCCCACAGAAAAGACTCTCATTGTTAAGAAAATCATGTATTATCTCACGGACATTCTAGTTACAGTGTTTAAATTGTACATTGTCTACGTAACTATGCCTTCAGCTAGTGATGGACAATTTTCTTCCTTCCTCATCCTGTGCAATACACCGAGTTTATTTTAATACTGATACTGTGACTGTCTATTTTGATGTGCAAATTACTGGGAAAGCTAAAAATCGTATATTGTTATAGGCGCCAACACTTGAAAGTCTGCCACATCAAACTTATTACCTTACTTACATATTCGCCTGTATTATCCATCCACCCCCTTTTTAGTCTTCTAGGCCTCAGTCCATCATTAATCCCGTTCAAACATACCCTTTTCATCACTCTACTCACACCCATTCTCTATGCATGACTATCTATTGCCAGACGCCCTGCCCCGTAAGGTGTGGCCACAAATAAATCGCTTTTATGTCGCCCTGTCCCCCGCCATTTCACTGCCCTGCTTCCAGCTCACACACCCCTCTCTCATATACCTCTCCACTCCATCCCTTCATCTTATCCTCGTCCTCCCCCTCCCCTTCCCACTCCCTCCCTCTACATGACGCTACCATCAAATCACACTCTCCCTAATGATCAAACTCCGTTGCTACATGTTATTACCGAATTTCATCAGCCATTAACGTTATAATGACCTAGATAATTCCGTTTTATTCTTAATGATATCCTCAGTAAATGATAGGCAGTCCAAGAATGAAGTAATGAGAGACATTTTTATATACAGTAAATTTTCTTGTATTAAAAACCTGAGTGGCGACAATGGTTCTCTGACACCAATTCATTCTTTCACCATGACATACTTTTTATTTTATTTTATTACTGTGTGTGTGTGTGTGTGTGTGTGTGTGTGTGTGTGTGTGTGTGTGTGTGCTATGTTCAGTACCCGTATTCCTCTGGCGATCTTCATTTCAGAGAGAGAGAGAGAGAGAGAGAGAGAGAGAGAGAGAGAGAGAGAGAATAAGAGGAAATACGTGTCAAAATTCTGATAAAGCATTAAGAAATAAGACGATCACAGACAAGCTTCATGTAATTTGCAACTGTATTGACTTTTTTTTTGGGGGGGAGGATTTATCTGAGATACATGGATGGAAGGGGAAGATGTAATTACCTCATTTGCATAAGAGTTAAATATTTCGATTGCTATTATGTTCCAGGAGAAAAAAAATAAAAACCCAGATAGCGTACACGTGGTAAAACAACATTTATGTGATCAGATGACTAAGTGCGACTGAGGAGTTTAAGGAAGTAAGGATGTATTGGCTTGAAGGAACACTGCGATGAAGCTGAGCACGGAAGCGAAGAGAAATGTTCCATAAAACAAACGAGATGATGAGCAAGTATGGAACACGCAGGTTGGAGATGAGAAGACTTGGTAAAGATGAAAGTTTGGGCAGGACCTGAAGCAGGTCGATGATCGAGGAGTGCAAAGGAGAAGTTTTGCAGGGAGGAAGTGCAGTTGTGGTGAAAAGTGTGACAAGCAAGTAGGTCGTTGCAAGAAAATACACAGGGATGAAACAGGTCGATGATGGAGGAGTGCAAGTGAGAAGCTTTCCAGGGAGGAAGTGGAATTCTGGGACAGGGGTGGTGAAGAGTGAGACAAGCAAGTACGTCGTTGCAAGAAAATACACACGGCTGGATGTGAGATTGTTAAGTGCAAGTTATAAATATTGCGGGGAGGGAGAAGAATTGTGGGGACAGGGGCGGTGAGAAGAGAGACAAGCAAGTAGGTCGCTGCAAGAGAACACACAGGGATGGATGTGAGATTAAGTGGGTGGTACTAAAAGACTGATGCTAAATATGGGGTGGATAATAAACAGACTTCGCCTGGGAGACATACTGGTACTTGGAAGGCGAAGTGATGGAACCTTTTTATCTTTGGTGGGGACGGTAGGAACGTAGGTAATCAACAAATGATGACGCAAAAATACGCTGCTAGTGAAGAGAACCAGGGAAGGGAATCTAGTACCCTGATAAGAGAGGAAATAACGAAGCTGAACCAATAGAAATCGAACCAGAAAGACAAATAAAACAGAACCTGGAGGGGAAAAGCAGATAGTAAAGACGGGAAGGCCAGAGACAAAGCGAGGCTATGTGGGTGGAGAAACGAGAACTAGGTTGGAAGTGTGTGGGACGACAGCTGGAAAGAAATCCTACGGAAAAGAGATGTGAGAGTATTAGTGAAAAGAAACTATATATCTGTAGAAGAGTGGGGTTTACGAGAGCTATACAAGACGAAGTTAATATATATAAATGCAAAATGTGTGTGTGCGTGTGTGTGTCTGTGTGTGTGTGTGTGTGTGTGTGTGTGTGTGGCGAACAATGCGACCTACACCAAAAGCTTGACCTGAGAGCGTATACAGAATGGCAAGGAATGGGTGCTACGGAACACTTTTTAACCGTCCGTAATACAGACTTACATGGGCGACAAAAAAAAAAAAAAAGCGATAGAGTGCGAGAATGAGAAACCGAGTTACTGGATCTGAAAATAAATTGCTTGCTTTCAGTCAAGATTGTTTGATGGGAGAGTTGAATTATTATACGTTATTTGTTATGCCCCACGCTGTAACAACAACAACAACAAACAACAACAACAACAATAACAACACACACACACACACACACACACACACACACACACACACACACACACACACACACACACACACACACACACCTAAGCTACGAAGAAAGACTAAATAAACTGAATCTACCAACACTACAGGAGAGAAGGAAAAGAGGTGACATGATAATGCTATATAAATGCATATCAGGAAAGGAGAAAATAGACATAAATGATTACTTAACATATGGAGAAGCATCAGCAAGAGGACACTGCAAAAAATTGCATAAGAAGAGAGGTGATAAAGACGTAAGGAAATTCAGTTTCCCAAGCAGAGCAATTGATCAATGGAATGCACTACCGAATGAAATAGTATGTGCCAAAACAATTCACAAATTTAAGAATATGTACGATAAATATGGTTTAAGACACGGGACAGTACGAGCTTGACTCATTCCTGTAAAGATACAATTAGGTAAGAACAATTAGGTAAGAACATACACACACAAGCAAGCAGTCATAAAAGCACCCAGACACACACAGACACATGCACCCTCACACACGCGTGGAGACACATAAGCACCCACCCACACACGCACGCAGACACACATGTGCAAGCTCTCTTACTTACACCTTCATACATTCGTGCGAGCAGTAGCACATAAAACACAGGTGAGAGGGTGATAGTCATCGATACAAACTATATTATATCAAAGTCTTTCAGTACATCTGCTTGCCCATCTGTACACACCCACACACATTCTCCCTCCCTCTATCTATCTATCTACCTATCTATCTGTCTGTTTCATCACACACATTTGTTTTTTGTGAGGAAGGGGGTTGGTGATCCAAAACTGATCCGAGGCGAGGGGAGGGAATAATTATGGGATGTAAATTTGATTAATACAGTCATTACGCTCAGTCATAAGCCAGATTGATTAGCCACATAATCAGTCCTTCTTGACAATTCACAACTTAAATAACTACGGTGGAATAAAAAATAAAATACTTCAGCCATCCTTAGTGTGAGGTCATTACCCCAATAACGAATACTACACACACACACACACACACACACACACACACACACACACACACACACACACACACACACACACACATTTCTACTTTAATGCTACCAACAAGGTTATTCCACCTAAAGATGACAAATGGATATGGAAGATGAGAGGTGTGAAGGTCGTGTGTAGGGTTGGGAGAGGCAGAAAAACTCAGGATAAGGGACTGAAGAAGGGGGCTGCCAGAGATCGAGCCGAGTGGAAAGCCTCCGTTGGGTGACCATGGCGGACGCGTGGAAGGATGTTGGAACCTTTATAAAGAACACGACGATACGATACAATAAGGGAGACATCTAGGAGGGAAAAGCTTAATTCAGTCTGCCTCAAAACACCTCTTAAAAGTTACCTTGAAATTGTAAAACCCTTTGAAGACAGCAAGAGTAATAGTACACGAAATACGTCCTTGGTGTGAAGGGAGTAAGGGAATGTGTGGATACGTACTGAGGGCACTGACAGTATCGTGAAGGCGTGTGTGTGTGTGTGTGTGTGTGTGCAAAATTGGTATGTGTGTGTATGTATGTCGGTGAGTGAGTGCGTGTGAGGGTGCGTGGGTGTGAACAAGTGTGTGTGTGTGTGTGTGTGTGTGTGTGTGTGCAAAATTGGTATGTGTGTGTATGTATGTCGGTGAGTGAGTGCGTGTGAGGGTGCGTGGGTGTGAACAGGTGTGTTTGTGTGTGTGTGTGTGTGTGTGAGAGAGAGAGAGAGAGAGTGAGAGAGAGCAACGCCATTTTCTCTGGAATTAGTGAGCTCACTTGCACAACTTCCTCTACATTATATACCGCACACAGCACTCTAATATTCTGTCAACTATACTATTGATGTCTTTGTATCGTTAATATGAATATACAAAAGGAAATTAACACCTTTGGCTGCGGGGGGGGGGGGAATTATTCTAGTCATCTTTCTACCAGCACACTCCACCAATTTACTATTCAGGCTATAGGCTATCGCCCTTGAAATATTACACACACACACACACACACACACACACACACACACTGAGATATATCATGAACCCTTATTACAGACAATAGAACTAGCTCTTGACAAACACACTCTCGCCAGGGCATAACAGAAAAATAATTGTCTAAGTTTCTCCTTTGTTCTGTGCGGAGCCTATTAAACATATATCTAATGTTACGGCTGCGGAAGAATGAGAATTACTATGGATTTAACTTTTTGCGTCTTCTGTATTGATTCATAGAGATTAAAGATTTATTTTACTTATTTGTTTTGGTTGGTGGTGACGACCATCATTCACTCACTTAATATACTGCTGCCTACTTCTTCCTTCACCTTTTTCTTTCTTTTTCTGTGTCTGTCTTCCTCTCTTCCTGTTTGTCCCATCTTTCCTGTCGCTTTTTATTACTCTTCTTTCCTTTTCATGTGGTTTACATTAAGTGACAGGCCTAATGGTTTCCTGTATGCCAGGAAACCATTTACAACGCTGGGTGGTAACCATATAACCCACTCATACGTGTTCCCTACGTATCAACAAGTGGGTTGGCAGAGGGTTAGTGCCCCTTCCCGTAAAACAACTAACTCAAAGACAAATGGCCTTCCCTTACGTGATTATGGCGTATGGCTACACAACAGAATAGATAGGTTTCCACAACTTCCACAAAGATTAAAGTAAATTGCATGTTTATATCACCCTCATTACCGAAATAATCATCACACAAGGCAATTACCGGTACTTCAATTCCCATACGTATCACATTGTGCTATGAAAGTTAACATTTTCTGTACATATTCCCTTCGCTATGTTGACACTATTACTTGAACACCAACATGACTGGAGAGAAAGAAAAACACTGAAGAACACAACGGAACACAGGTAAGTCAGGCAATACAAATACAGAGGGATGGAGAGTCTGAAAAAGAAATAAGTGGACTAGGGAGCGTTTTGCCAGAATGTTTATGCAAATTTGTCTTCTTTGTCGATTATACAAGAGTCACAGAGAAAAGATTACGTATGTCTCTCAAGTAGTCTTCTTCTACAGTTTCTTAAAAGAAAGTAAAGGAAGCCCTGTTTATATTGCTATGAGAAAGCTAACGAAGAAAGTATGTGAGTGAGGTGGCGGGAGGGAGAGGGAGGGGGAGGCCGAGGATGAGATGGAAGGATGGACTGGAGAGGTATATGAGAGAAGGGGGTGAGAGCTGGGAGCAGGGCAGTGAAATGGGGGACAGGGCAACATGTGGGCGATTTGTTTGTGGCCACCTCTTTTGGGATTAAGGCGTTTGGCAACAGAGATAACAGATAGAAAACTTGCACTTAGATCTGAAATATAGAAATTCTTGAACTCATGAAACTACGACCGCCCAGTCAGAAAAAAAAAATGTCTTATCATTCAGTTTGTTGGTTACACATTGATTTGTGTGTATGGAAAACATTTAACTTGTAAGAGAAACGCACGAGGGAAAAAAAAAAAACAGACATACGATGACATAGTTAAGTTACACACACACACACACACACACACACACACACACACACACACACACACACACACACAAGAACTTACAGTACCTTTTGTTCTATGCAAGGAAGAAGGAACCAAAGGCCGCAAGCCCGCAATTATTGTTCTTTCCAAGAGAAAACAAAATACAAGGAGCCAAATTCAAGATCCGATCATTTCGAGATGCCTGGACACACTGCGTTTGAAAGACTGAAGATCATAGGAAGCAGGAAATACAGACAGAGGGAGACAGTTCCAGAGTTGACCTGTTGCATAAATGAAGGACTGGGAGTAACGGTTAACTCTTGCATTAGAGAGTTGGACAGAAAAGGGATGAGAGTTTGGTGCTAGACGGGTGCTACGCGCCTGTCGTAGAGGTGGAGGAATGCATCTATTCCTTACCCTCTTCTTACACCTTCCCATTACTTATCCCCTGCCTTCCTTTCTGCTAGCCTCTCCTCACTCTCTTCTTCCTCCTTTCCTCAGCCTTTTCTCTGTCTTTCGTTTTGCTATCCTCTCATCTCTCTCTTTTCCTTCTTTCTGCCTTCTTCCTCTCTTGTAAATCCCTTTCCTTTCATCTCCCTCTATTTCCTCCCTTCCACAACCTTCCTGCTTTTTATTCCCCTACCCTGTCGTCTCCCAGTCTTTCCTGCAAGTCCTCTCTGACCCCATTATAGCGCCACCATTCCTACGCTATACATACTTTATCAACCGATACTTTTATGTCTATACACTTTACATCTCAAAGAAATGGGAGAAAAATCCGTCCCTGTCCATTTCATCCCTCGTGATATAAGGACTCCAGGAGAAAGCCTCACTTCAGTCTGCCAGCCCCCAAGCTCATTACCACTAATAAAGGTGAGTCTCAGGGCCAGTTTAAGTTCGTGATTAGAACGAGGGAGGGCTTTTGAGACGGAGATTTTTGTGCGAAGTTTCTTTCAGACGGAGGAGATAAGGGAGAAGGAGGGAACTGGGGAGATGAAGGGAATCGGGAAGATAAGACGGAGGGAATTAGGAGCACAGAAGGAGAGATGGGGGAGGGAGAAGATTAGGGAGATGGCAGGAATTAGGGCCATAGAAGGAATTAAGGAGCTAGCTAAGAGCTGAAAAACGTATCTTTTTATCAATGGAAAAATAAAATACTACCCATTCGCTGGTGACAGTATGAAAAAAAATGTCTTCATGGGAACTATTTGTTAAATGATGGAAAACCGAACCCTACATTCCTGGGGCATCCACCATCAACGCAAAAATTAAATAAACGAGTAAATAAAATTACAAAAGTAAATTATGTGCGCTGCCAATGGATTCAGATGGCGTGCAGTATTACCAGTTGATAGCACTTGATAGCGCAGATGCATCGTCAGCGCGTGGCATATACATGATATGAAGATAATATATTTACGCGTGAAACTGTGCATTCCGAGTCTGAAGAGATTAGTAAATCTGCAAGGACGTCAGAAAGCTAGAGATTATTTTTCATTTGTTTACTTATTTATATTTTTACTTTATTTTTTTGTGGAGAGCATCTTGCAGTCCCTTGGCAATGTTTGCATGTTAGCCACTTTTGTCCCAGTGTGACGCTGCCTTTAGTGAGATACTGCCAGATGGAACCTGTAATAGATCATTCTAAATGGCCTCTTGGGCTTCTTGCTTGTGAAATGCCACTCAGGAGCAAATGAGGCTGGTCACAGTTACTTAAAATGTTGAGACTAAATGCCTAATTCCGGGTGCCTGCCTTCCAGCATGTATGGGGCAACATGGACTTGGGTATTGGAGATATATTGCATGGAAATATTTCGTATTGAGACCCAATCCCTTTGACTGTAAAAGCTACCATTCCCACTATTAAAATCAGCATAACTCATCATATTAGTTTAATATAAAAATACTAATCAAACAGGACTGTGTGGTAACCATGTCTACTAGTTCTGATGGAACTTTTTTTTTAAGGCAAGAAAGAAGGAACCAAAGGCCAGGAGCCCGCAAAATGCTTTTAAAACAAGGCAAAATTCACACAAACACACAAAATACTTCATATGCAGGACTGGCCCGCTCTGCAATGATCACAATGGATTTTTCCCTTCCTTGCGTACTATTGTCTGTCCTATAACTCAAGCTACTTGTATTGTGTGTGTGTGTGTGTGTGTGTGTGTGTGTGTGTGTGTGTGTGTGTGTGTGTGTGTGTGTGTGTGTGTGTGTGTTCTTACCTAATTGTTCTTACCTTATTGTATCTTTACAGGAATGAGTCAAGTTCGTATTGTCCCGTGTCTTAAACCATTTTTATCGTACATATCCCTAAATTAGTGAATTGTTTTGGCACACAGTATCTCATTCGGTAGAGCATTCCGCTGATCAATTGCCCTGTTTGGGAAACTAAATTTCCTTACGTCTTTATCGCCCCTCTTTTTATGTGTTTTTTTGCATTGTCCTCTTGGTAATGCTTCCCCATAGGTTATATATTCATTTATGTCTATTTTCTACTTCCCTGCGTGTGTGTGTGTGTGTGTGTGTGTGTGTGTGTGTGTGTGTGTGTGTGTGTGTGTGTGTGTGTGTGTGTGTGATTCACTTAGCCACCTCTCTTGAGCCTCCTCCTGTGTTGCCGTGGCTATATTGCAACTACACTGAACCTTCCAACTTTAAGCTTCTCTCTTTTTTCATACAAACAGCTGGTCTGGGGATTATCTTCAGTCTCTCTCTCCCTCCCCCCTTTCTCTCTCTCCCTCTCTCTCACGACACCCATCTTTCTGAGAGGGAAACCAATAACCCTGCAATTTTTCCTGGGAGGGAGAATTTAATCAAAGCCATTAAGATAATCCTGTATATTATGTTAATTCAGGTGACACGAGATGTTACGGTACGTAGAGTGAGCACTGGGTACTTTCCCGCCCCAGGAGAGAGAGAGAGAGAGATAGAGATAGATAGATAGAGAGAGAGAGAGAGAGAGAGAGAGAGGAGACTTTCCTTCTGTCGCCACTCTCCCAACTCATCATCGCTCATGGCTACCTATTAACAAGCCACGTTTTCACACTCAAAAAGATGAAGAGGAAAAGTTTGCGTCATAACTCCGGCCTCCTCATTTCACCAACACGCCTCAGTACGCGCACACTTGTGATCCAGCTCTAATCTTAACCTTTAAATCAGTGGTTCTTAACCTTTTTTGAGTCACGGACCCCTTCGAGAATCTGGTGAACGCTATGAACCCCTTCCCTACAAAAATGCACATAAGCACAAACGCAGCATTTTGCATGCAATGAATTAACATTATTTTATTGAAAACTACCTCACGCAGTGTATCACAAAGTATAAAACTGTCTTTACAAAGAATTATGTTCCTCACTTTTTCATGCAAAAACTAATGGCCACTCGAAAAAATGAAATACATCCAACTTGAGTAAATTAAACAAAACAAAACAAAAAGTCTGCTCAAAAGTTCATTTCAGTGAGAGGGTTGTTGTTGCTGTTTGGCTTGAATAAGATGAAATTGTGGAGTGGTCTTTGACAAGGCAACACGCATGTCATCGATGACATCTAGTTGATTTTGACTTTTTATTTTGATAGAAACAAGCGCTGAAATCCTTGACTCACAAAGGTATGTAGTTGCAAACGGAATCAGAGCACCCATAGCTCGCTTTGCCAGACGAGGGTAACCTTGTGTCAAAGAACACCAGAATTCTTCAAAACTTTTTTTTTTTTTTTTTTTTTATAGTTAATGATGCCAAACGGCATCACGCTATCTCGCTAAATATGTTCTCAATTATTCTGACCTTCACGGACCCCCTGTATCCCATCCATGGACCCCAGGTTAAGAACCCCTGTTTTAAATGAACAGCAAGGTGGCAGGGTTCAGAGTTATATTCTAAAGCTTGCATTATCATTATGTGGTGCATGTAAACACACACACACACACACACACACACACACACACACACACACACACACACACACACACACACACACACACACTTTATATAAACTGTGTATCTGTGTGTGTGTGTGTGTGTGTGTGTGTGTGTGTGTGGAGAGAGAGAGAGAATGGTGTGAAGGTGACGTGGTATTGCGTTGGTTATTGCAGTGTTGGTTTGGCGTGAGTGTGCTATTAGACAGAAGGGAAGAGTGAGATTAATGTGACTGTTGTAAAGGTGTGGAAATACTTGACTCCGAATTCTCGCAGGGTAACTCTAGGCCCGTAGCACCTGATCCTTGGCGACTTATTTTTGGATATGGCTGCTTAATATCCTTTCCTACGTTATTGATGCAGAGTGTGGCGATATTGGAAGGATTTACGTCAAGCAGAGGACAGCAAGGTGTCATAGGCAAAATAAATCGCTTAGGAAAAGGTGTTAGGGAGCTTGCTTAACTGACGAGAATGAGGACCTAAGTTGGGGTGTAGGTAACAGTGTATTGTGTTGGTGTGGAGAGATGATTGGTGTAGTTGTGAGAGAGTTATGGAGTTAGTTTAAGAGAATATGTACACTTGTATATGGTACTGTTGAGAGAGAGAGAGAGAGAGAGAGAGAGAGAGAGAGAGAGAGAGAGAGAGAGAGAGAGAGAGTATGCAGGCGCTTTCATCACCTCCCCACCATGACCCTTCTACTGTACACCACACTGATTTATGCATGTTTGTTGTGTTTAAGCTTGTACTAATTGGGCCTTTGATGTGTGTGTGTGTGTGTGTGTGTGTGTGTGTGTGTGTGTGTGTGTGTGTGTGTGTGTGTGTGTGTGTGTGTGTGTGTGTGTGTGTGTGTGTGTGTGTGTGTGTGTGTGTGTGTGTGTGTGTGTGTGTGTGTGTGTGTGTGTGTGTGTGTGTGTGTGTGTGTGTGTGTGTGTGTGTGTGTGTGTGTGTGTAATTCACCGGGTCGGTCAGGATCACTTGATGGTCGTGATCATCAGCTTTTACCCTCCCGGAAGGGAGCTGAGAGCTCATATAGTCCGATCTAAGGGCAAAGCTGTGACCTTCACACACGCACACACCCGTCCCCTTGCTCAAGGGGGACAGTGTGTGTGTGTGTACAAATCTGTGACTGTGATGATGCTATACTTGTGAAGAGGCACTTAAAATATGGTGATTGGTATAGTGTACTTACCGAGGATGAAGTGACGTATCAACACATAATGTACACTGTAGCATTAAATATTAAGACAACAAACACTGTACTTGTCTCTCACTTCCTTGAACTTAAGGGGCAGTTGGGGAAATTTTCTTCATCTACAGTCTCATTTGTCATCCGTATTTCACTAACCGTACTTGGTTCAATTTCCAGTCACTACATCACTACACTCTGTATACATCTCACTCTACGTTTCCCTACATTGCTTGTATCACAAACCCATCACGCTTAGCCCTTTTATTCACATGTCCACCTTACCTCCTTATCATTTTCACACTTAATTCACTTCTGCCATGCTGCCTTCTCATCACACTCATGTCTACACCACACACTTCCACACTGTCCTTACACTACACCTCCTCATCGGCCTTACCACACATCATTATCCACATTGCATCTACTTGCTTTTACTACACCCCCCCCTAGAGAGGAATAATACAACAAATAAATACACCACACCGCACAATGCATCTTTAGATCATCTTCCCTATACAACCGTATCTTCTAACGACACATTCCATTGTGGCCCTATACAGGAACTCCATGGCACACACACACACACACACACACACACACACACACACACTAGACTTCTCTCCCACCTACCCCCTTCTTCACTGATAATCTAATATCCCTTCTTCTCATGGACACACAGAGCGGGACGGAGTGTGGCGCCCTCGACTAAAACTTGCAATAGATTTTCCTTTACTGTGTTCGGGCCAGGAGGAGTCCCTAGGCAGTCTTATTGTTTATTGGAGCCATCAGTGCGGACCTCCAATTACTGAGATGTGGGGAGACGGAACGTTAGTCAGGCAACCCAGCATAACAGTCGGTGATATATTTGAGAGAGTGGTAGATGGATCGCTAGGTAGGTGGACAGACAGGTAGAGAGATATGGATAATTAGATCGACAGGCAGATGGTGGTTAAGGTAGAGAGAGAGAGAGAGAAGAATTTTCATCTGATATCACACACATTACTCAGTCAACTCATACGACATAATCATAAGCTTCCCCAAAAATTATTCACTACAGTCAACTGGGAAATAAAGAAATAAGTATGAATAAGGGCAAAAATGTACGTATGCGCCTTGAAGAATGAGGGAGAATCGGGGACAAGAACTTGCAAAAAGTATCCCATCCATAGAAAACTGGATAAAGAGGGGCAAAATCAAGACCCATTCATTTTGAGAGAGAGAGAGAGAGAGAGAGAGAGAGAGGTAAAGCCAAGCTGAGCAAAACAGTTCTAAGGCTGGCCAGATATGCACTAATATATGATGATTTGAGAACTGCTGTTAATTAGCAAGCGGATCTGAGAGTTAGTCATACAGAAAAGAGTTTAAGCACTGTATGTATGTGTGTGTGTATGTATGTAGGCTATGTATGTACGTATGTGTATATGTAAGTATCAATTTTAACACAGCAGATTTCAGGAGTTCTTATGGGGTGACCGCAATAAAACAGTAATTCATTGCCTATCCATTCCACCTCTTCCATCCTGCTCCTTTATTAGCTATTCTCCTTTATATTTCTGTGTCATTTTTGGCGTTTTTTCCTTTATTCTCTTATCAGTTTCCTTTCTATAGTCTAAATTTACTAACATTTCATTCCAAACTCACTTGAATGGCTCAAACAATCTCAAAATGATAGACTGTTGGTCTGCATTTTAGAAAGGCCTAAAACACAGAGCCGTCTTAGTTCTTTAGGCTTATAGGGAAAAATGAGGACGACCAGGGAATCAAAACATTAATATAGTTTTCTAACCTTATTACATTATTGCACGGAATTAGGAGACCCAGGACCATTTGGGTTATGGGTATTGAAAGTCAGAGTGGAAGCAAACATATCGACATGTAACTAATTCACTCCTGCTCATCCGTCTATACGCTTCCCTTCCAATACACAGTCTCCAACATCTCTTCACGCCCCTGCCTTACATACAGTACTATCTTACACCATTCCACTGGCATCCACACCTCACAACAGCCCTAGAAAACCACAACACATGTCAATACAGACTCCACACAAACTTTCCACAACTCTACACAACTCTTCAATAGCCAACTTTATCTCCCCCTTCCCCCACACACAATTAGCCAAGACTTGCACTCTGTTGTACTGTTTTCGTTTTTTTCTTGGAAGGAACAGTTTGCGGGCTCCTTGTCTTTGGTTCCTTATTCCTTGCATTAAAAAAAAAAAAAAAAAAGTATCAGCCATAGACATTATGCTGCTCGGTGGAATAAACAAATGAGAATTACAGCCTTTCACACGAAATTTTTACCCATAAATTGGTTAGCCATATCCTAGTCGCCTTGCACGATACGGCTCCGTCTATTAATTGACCGCTGGCGAGTTTTGAGCCACAAGGTGACTGAAAATATAAACAATGAAAATTTATGCGGTATCAGCCTAAATCACGTTTAGCATAGATAAAGTCTGTATAAAAATAGCTTTGACATAATATTAACTACGTGTACATGCTGGAAAATGTTGTTTTGATCTAGGTATGAATATGGATAAAAATAAGCAGTTTCTCAAAACACGCGAGAAGATGGAGAGACACCGATATTGAATTTTCCTCATTCATTGCTAAGCAGAATCAAAACATTATTAAGTAAATACATTATACAGTATAATGCCAGTTCTATTTTCACTCAATATTTATCTGTTCTGAACGCTATTGTGGCAGATACTACGAAAATTCTCAGTGCTGACATTTTCATCTTGCCCAAAACTCGCAAGCGGGCAATTTACTTGCTCGACATCACATTGTGTACGGGATGGCCTTGTTTCTGAAACTTTACGTCACTTCTGGCCCACATTTATCTTCCCTCCATGACATACCACCCTCCTTCATACTCATACATTCTATTGTGTTGTCATCAGCCAATCTCCTTTCCTCAGAGGTTTCTAATTCCTATACTGTCTATTAACCAAGCTCTCCTTTTCTATCTTTTTTTTTTTATGCAAAGAAGAAGGAACCAAAGGCCAGGAGTCCGCAACCCTTTCTTCCAAGAAAAAAAGAAACACAAAAGAGAGCCAAATTCAAGATCTGTTCATTTCGAGATTCCTGGACACACTGCATTTTAAAGACTGGAGATCATAGGAAGAAGGAAATACAGACAGAGGGAGACAGTTCCAGATCACTCACTGCTCATCCCCATTACTTAAGTTTAGCAGCAGAGATATTGTTAAGGGCAATTTTATCACTCTGCACATCCATCAAATTATCGGTAAATTGTACAACTGTGGACATAAATATCGATACACTTCAACACGATAAATTACGAAAGAGTGAACAATGAATTCTGAATGAGGGTAACGCAATCTTCGCAGCAGTCACTTTTGTTTTTTCATAATACTGTGTATGAGTGCTCCGTTAAAAAGTGGATCTGTATTATTTTCCTCAGCTTTTCGTAATCTGCAAAATGAACAAAATCTATCTGCCAGTCTATTGCCAGAAGCCGTAATCCCGTAAGGGGTGGCCACAAACAAATCGCCCACATGTTGCCCTGTCCCCCATTTCATTGCCCCGCTCACAGCTCACCCCCCCCCCTCTCTCCTATACCTCTGCACCATAGAGGTAGGATGCTCTGCACCATCCCTCCATCTCATCCTTGACCTCCCCCTCCCTCTCCCCCCTCCACCTCATTCCCATACACTCTCCTCGTCAGTCTCTCGCTCTCCATCCTCTCCACATGGCCAAACCACCTCACCGTGTTTCTCCTAACGCTTCCTATCACATCCACATCCTAGGTGACAGGAATAAATAAAATAAAGAATAAAATAATCGGCATGCATTGAAGCTCCATTTCTGCATAATCTTCAGTCTTAATTAATTCTGCAAAGTTAGTGAAGCCATATGAGTCTGTGGCAACTCCTTCTCCCAGCATCATTAATTGCATATCAGGTAACAGGATTATTTTTTTATTTTAGGGTAGATGATAAAGGGTGGTTGGAAGGAGGAAGAGGAGGAGGAGGATTACACAGGATTACACAGGAAAGCAAACAGCAACAGACCTTATGGTCCTTTCGAGGCTGCTTGTTAGAGAAAACTATGACTACAAGGTCTAACTCTACATGTTGAAGGATAAGGATAGGAAAGCAAGAAGGCTCCCCCCACCACCAAACCCTCCAGGAAAAAGTGAGAAAAACCACCATGCAGCATGGAAAAACTGACATGGAAATTTTATAGGAAACACTGGAAAGGAAAAGTCACATTCTATAATACTTTATCTATAAGCTACCCGATAGAGTAACCTGAAAGAGAAAGTAAACAAATAAAATAATAGTTACGGCATGACATTATAAACCGGTTACATTGAGTTAATGGGAAGTCTGTGGACATAACGTGGAAGCTACACACTGCACAGTGTGGATGTTTAGGGGTGGTGCAGCAGCCTTGCCTGGCGCTTTTAAGGTAGGCAGCAGTCAATCAGGCCCTAGCTCCGTTTGCTCCACTGAGACAAGGAACTCTCCCATGTGGGACAGGTACACAAGTTTCATCCTGAAGCAGTGACCCCTGGTACATTAAAAAAATCCCTATGGTGGTCACTTGACTAACAGGGACCCTCAGTGATCCACAGCCCATCACAGGTCGAAAGTAAGAGTAGTGACCGTTAACTCAGGGTTATCTGTGCAGCTCCTAATCTGTGCTTATATTGCTTTCTTTGCGCTGGGGAGACTGAAAAGTATATAGGACGGGTGTCTTAGATAAAAGGGGACTGCACAGTGCGCAGTGTGGATGTGCAATGCACAGAGTGGATGTTTAGGGGTGGTGCGGCAACCTTCCCTGGCGCTTTTTAGGTATGCAGCAGTCAATCAGGCAATAGCTCCGTTCACTCCACTGAGACAAGGAACTCTCCCATGTGGGACAGTACACAAGTTTCATCCTGAAGCAGTGACCCCTGGTACATTAAAAAAATCCCGATGGTGGTCACTTGACTAACAGGGACCCTCAGTGATCCACAGCCCATCACAGGTCGAAAGTAAGAGTAGTGACCGTTAACTCAGGGTTATCTGTGCAGATCCTAATCTGTGCTTATATTGCTTTGTTTGCACCGAATAAATTGAAAATGTATATCGTGACGCAACACTATGTACGGGTACATTGTTTACGGGGTGTCTTGTAGACTAAGGGGGCATGAACTTACATGTACCGTAGCTATAAAAGCAAGTTATTCGGACAGGAAAAGAGTCAGCTGAGGATTTTCGTGCAAATACTTGTCTAATTTGTTTTTGAATGTCTCAATTGAGATACTGTTCACGGTATCTGAGGGTAATCTGTTCCAGATATTTACAACTCTGTTAAAGAAGAAGTATTTTGCTTCGTGGGATTGGAATCGTTTTCCCATGATTTTGCAGCCATTACTTCTGGTTTGACTAGACCGGTCTATATCAAAATATTTATTCATGTCTAAGTTGTCATATCCCTTCATGATTTTGAAAACTTCAATAAGGTCCCCTCTTAACCTGCGCTTCGTTAGGCTAAATAATTTAAGTTCTTCAAGGCGTTCCTCATATGGTTTGTTTCTAAGTCGTGGTACCATTTTTGTGATTCTTCGCTGAATTTTCTCTAATTTTTCAATGTCCTTTCTGTAGTACGGAGACCAGAATTGCACACAATACTCAAGATTTGGGCGCACTAGTGAGTTGTAAGAGGCAAGTATGACTTTTTCCGATTTAAACTCGAAAGTTCTTCCAATAAAACCCACTAGCTTGTTTGCAATTTTTACCGCATCGGTACACTGCTTGCTTGGTTTTAGGTCATTTGATATTATCACACCAAGATCCTTTTCACTGTCTGTACTTGATAACTGAATATTGTTCATTTTGTAATTTGCATGGACATTGTTACTTCCAATATGAAGTACTTTACATTTTTCTGTGTTGAATTTCATTTGCCATTTTTCTGCCCAGCTTGCTAAAGTATTAAGGTCATTTTGTAACTGCTGCCACTGTAATTTTGAAGTGACTTTACTGGTTATTTTAGTATCATCTGCAAATTTGGATACTTTACAATTTAGACCCTCATCAATGTCATTTATATAGATAATAAAAAGTATCGGTCCAAGTACTGAGCCTTGGGGAACGCCGCTGATCACATTACGCCATTTGGATTCCTTTCCGTTTATCACAACTCGCTGTTTTCGGTCTGAAAGCCAGTCTTGTAACCATTTTAGCGTCTTTCTTTTTATTCCATGTGCTTCTATTTTTCTCATGAGACGCTTGTGAGGGACAGTGTCAAATGCTTTCTGAAAGTCGAGGTAAATTATATCTACTGCTCTTGAGTCATCGTATGATTTGTAAACATCATGGAAGAAGTCCAGTAGGTTAGTTAAGCATGAACGACGATGTCTGAATCCATGTTGCGAGTCTTTAATTATATTATTTTCTTCTAGATAATTAACTATTTTATCTCTTATGATTTTTTCCATTAACTTGCACACTACTGATGTTAAGCTGATTGGTCTGTAATTTCCTGGGTGCGACTCATTTCCTTTTTTGAAAATTGGTGTTACATTTGCTAGTTTCCATTCGCGTGGAACTTTCCCAGTACTTAATGATTTATTGAATAAGACAGAGAGTGGCAGCAGTAACTCATGTTTTGCTTCTTTGAGAATTCTCGGTGATATTTTATCGGGGCCAGGGGTTTTGTTTATGTCCGTACTATTTATGGCTGAAAGGATATCATTATTATCAATAGCATAGTTACTAAGGACTGTGCTATTTGCTTGGTTTGTGGGTAACAGTAGGTTTCTGGTGGTGTTTTCTACTGTAAAAACAGACGCAAAGTAATCGTTAAGAATGTTTGCCATTTCGACCTCATTTTCAGTGTGTCTGCCATTGTTTGTTTCTAGAGGACCTATTGATGTAGTCATAACCTTTTTCTTTCTAATGTAACTGTAAAATTCTTTAGGATTTGATTTGCACGTATTAGCAATGTGGATCTCCAGTGCTCTTTTGCTTTGTTTAATAAGTCTTTTCGATGTGCGGCGTAGATTATCGTATTGTAATTTATCATCATTATTTTGTGTAGCTTTATATTTGTGGTATGCCTGTTTTTTGGCTATTAAGTTACTTTTTATTTCACTGGACCACCACTTTGGTTTACTATTTCCAGCTGGACGTCTGTTACGTAGTGGCACACATGACTTTACCACTTCATTAAATTTTTCGGTGAATATTTCCCATGCTTGGTTTATGTCATCGGTTTCAGACATTTGATTCCAATCTGCAGTTGCAAGTAGCGCTCTGAGCCTGTTGAAATTAGCTCTACGATAATCTGGGACCTTTTCTTTGCTCTCCGTTTCTTTTACTTTTTCAGTAGTAATATTAAACTGTATAGTTCGATGATCACTGGAACTAAACTCAGGTCCTATTTCAACGTTGTTGACTAGGTTATCATTTGTAGTCAAGATGATGTCTAGGATATTGTTTCCTCTCGTTGGGTATTCTACGTGTTGGGAAAGGGCGCTTTCCTGAAGATTCGTATAAAGCTCTTGTCCTGAGTGTGCCGTCAGTGGTTCACCCCACTTTGTTACCGGTAGATTAAAGTCTCCAAAAATTACGCTATCCTCTTGACAACAAATTTCCGCAATTTGATCATAAAGTTTTTCATCTGTCTCAGTTGACTGTGCTGGCGGACGATAGATGAGACATATATTTATTTTGTGTGAATTAATACTTAGCTGAACATAACTGGCATCTATGTTGGTAATACTGGGTTTGGATAGCACAAGGGGATGGAGACTAGTTTTCACATATAGTAAAACACCGCCACCAGCTCGATGTGGTCGCTCACAGCTGAAAATATTGTACCCTGTTAGTGAGTATTCCGCTAGAAAGTCACGGTCAGATGTGTTAATCCAGGACTCTGTGATGCCAATGATGTCATAATTTTCTAGGTAAATTAGAGATTCTAAATCCTCAAACTTGTTACGTAGACTACGTGCATTAGCATAGCAGACTCTAATTCCGTTCCGAACAGTTGGTGATCTGACTTTGTGGGTATTTACGTTAAGGTTACTGTTCCTGGACGTGCCGCGTTTTTTGATCTGAAGAGGGCAACTTTATCGTGTAGAAGTCTACCTAGCCGTGCCGCTCCTACTGAGTTCAAATGGAGACCATCTTTCTGGAATAGAGTATGTTGCTCATAAAACTGGTCCCACAGATTGACAAAGTCGACTCCCTCTTGCGTGCAGAGAGATTTGAGCCGGTTATTTGTGCTGAAGGCCTTATCATAGAAACTATTTTCTGCCTTGATCCTTGGGAGTATACCAGATATTATCATATTAGTGGACTTAGTTTTGAATCGTTTGATCATTTCATGATACTTTGCTAGCAATTCCTCTGATCTACTGCGCTTCAGATCATTTGTACCAACATGGATAACGTATAGAGTTTGATCATTTGCGTCTTTTGTGACCTCATCGCAGGCTTCTGTGATATCACTTAGTCCACCTCCTGGAAAACAGTACCTCTTTCTGCTGATGGGGGCACGTCCACAAAATTCCTCCAGCTGACTGCGTACAATAGAGTCCCCAATAAGCCTTGTTTCTTCTGTCTCATTTACCGCTTCGGCAAGGATCTGGTAGCGATTATACGTAGTTATGGGAAGATGCTTCCTCGAATCTTTTCTGGGTTTTGCGCCATTTCTTACCATAGTAAAGGGGACTTCGCTTGGCGAGGAACGTACTGAATCGCTGGGTGAGGAAGATACTGATACACTATTATTTGTGACTGCCTGATGGGCGGGGGCTTGTACGAGCTCAGTTTGTACGCTTCTTCCTTCTCGAGTGCTGTTGCTGACTCCTACATTTGCCACTACAAAGTCTTTCAGTGTCTCAAACTCTGCCTTGAGTTCCCTGTAATTTCTCTGCGATTCAGCTAAACCATTTTCTAGATCTTTTCTCAAGATGCATAGTTTGCACACAGGCGTCGAAAAGTAATCTGAAAAATACTGAGCCGCAAAGCGACCAGTACACTCCTGGCAGGCCTTTAGGGTAGATGGCAGGAGGAGGAGGAGGAGGAGAAGGAGGAGAGCATGAAGAAGAAGAAGAAGAGAGAGAGAGAGAGAGAGAGAGAGAGAGAGAGAATAGCAGTGCACAGGTAAAGCTTGTACTCTTTCGCTTATTAACTTGCACACCTTCAGTCTCGTTCACTTACCACTCCTTCTTCCCAGTCTCTCTTTTTACCTCTCCTTTTCAACCTCTACCACACACACTTACCTCGTTTCTCTTCCTAACCATTCACTCCCTTTACTTTCACTGACTCGATTTCTGTCGCTCCTTCAGGTTTATTCCCTGATATCATCTCTCTCTCTCTCTCTCTCTCTCTCTCTCTCTCTCTCTCTCAACGGTTTCGAGAAGGTCACCATATAAGACTAGTTTGAGGTGATGTGGAGTGAAGGAATGCTGTCACCAAAACACCACACGTATGCATAGCAAACATTTAATAACATGTATGAAAATGTACGGACGGAACTGCAGCAAAAACCATGTGAACAGGATCGGCATTGCAAAGAGACATTTAATTGCATCCTTACAGTTTTTCATGGCATACCCTTTTTTCTTTTTTCCTTTCTTCTTTTTTTTTTCCACTGCGTGGCTGGTTAGTAGTTATACTATTATTATAACACTTTTTGTATGCACTTAGGTAACACTATCAAGGCATGTGCTGGAATTTTTTTTTAATGTAGGAATGGAATTACATGTTTTACTGCCTCGACCTTGTTCCGATTATTATTATTATTATTATTATTATTATTTTGCGCACGACTAACCTACATCTTGATAAATATTATTGTTTTTTATACTTGTTTAACAAGACTTTATGTAAGGAAACTCCAAAGGTTATTGTAAGTTTTTCATTTTTAAGAGCACGGTAGTAGTGAAAGGAATGAGGAAAGCTATAACTAACCCACTCTAATTCGAAAAGTATTTTGAGATTAATAAATTTGTAAGGAGATAACAAGAAAGAGTACTGAGACAGCCTAACACACACACACACACACACACACACACACACACACACACACACACACACACACACACACACACACACACACACACACACACACACACACACCATGCAATTGATTCTGACCTAACTCTATGCCAGTGACTTTTGACTAATTGTTCTTAAACGTAAAATATTGCATGGCTGTAAGTAATTCACCATCTATCTCTACCTGTCTGTTTATCTATCTCTCAATATGGAACTGTCTCCCTCTGTTTGTAATTCCTACTGCCTATGATCTCCAGTCTTTCAAACGCAGGCATCTCGAAATGAACGGGTCTTGAATTTGGCTCTCTGTTATCTTGTTTTTGTTTTTTTCTTGAAAGGACCAATCTTGCCGGTCCTGGGCTTTGGTTCCTTCCTTTCATAAAAAAATGCTTGTGTGTGTGTGTGTGTGTGTGTGTGTGTGTGTGTGTGTGCGCGCGCATGCGCTGGTGGAGGAATGCGCGTTCAGTGTTTTCTAGGTCTCATTTTGTTCTCTGTATTCACGACTGTTTGACACACACACACACACACACACACACACACACACACACACACACACACACACACACACACTTGTATAGACGCACACACAAATAAAGATACAAACATAGACAGATAGATACAAGAAGAAAAGATAAAGGTCAGAGAACGAAAAAGTAGGTAAAAAGATTGGAGGGCGAGGAGAAAAATGGGGTAACTGCGTGGACACTGCGAAGGACGGAAGAGAGAGAGAGAGAGAGAGAGAGAGAGAGAGAATGTTTTTCACGATGGAGTGTGGGAACAAGGTTAGCTACTGAAGAGATCGGACGAGGATGTGGCCTGTTGCCGTATGGAGAGTTTGAGAGAGGTGTGATGTTCGCTGCTGAGTAGCTTAATACAACGAGAGAGAGAGAGAGAGAGAGAGAGAGAGAGAGAGAGAGAGAGAGAGATTCATGGAGAATTTTCCGTACAATATCAGAGCAATTTATTTTCCCAGAACGAGAGAAAAGAACTGTACATAAAGGAATCTATAATTATGTGTATACTGTAAGATATAGAGAACTGTAAAATCGACAAATACACTCGCTATGCTTTTTCCATTCTTTATCATTCAGGAAAATCTCTTACACCCTCCGTTGTCGAAATCATATGATATTTTCTAGGCCGCTTTGAAGTCCATCCAGCCCCCACGTCCTCAATCCCCTTGTGGGGCAGAACATCACTCCACCTGGCCTCTCAGACTGTGCTTAGGTTTTTGTGGACATGGTGAAAAAAGTGTGAAAAGTGCCAGTTGTGAGGGTGGGCGGCCAGCTGGTGAAAGGCGAGGTGAGGTGAGGCGGTACGTGGCCCAGCTGGCACTATAACAAGATGGATGTTTTACCCATACGGGATGGTCCGGAAATTGTTTTCCACTCGAAACTCATCTGGCAGTATCCTATGTGTTGCGGTGACAGCTCTGTCTGCTGACGTGGGCGTGGGTGTGACAGTGAGTGTAGGTAATGAGTAAGTGATGGAGGCTAGCCATGGATAAGACTGTGCCCTCCCACCAACTCACGGAAAATCGCCATGCAGAGTGGAAGAGAAGCGTTATATTTGGACCTCCCTATAAAGTACGATATGACGTCTATATTTCATACTACATAGCTCTTTCATTATATAAAGGCCGCTCGTAGTCAAGGACGTACTGGATGCCGTTTCAAATATCTACATTAAGAATGATCCCCTACGAACAGAAAAAAAATTATCTGATACGCCATAGTCTAAAGTGTCTGAGCCAGAGGTGTTGTGGGCAGGCCGGCCATCTGAGTTGGTAGTGTGTGACGCAGGAAGTTATGGAATCAGTGGTGTGGATATTCAAGCTTCTTCTGTGTATACAAGGTAGAGACGGCGCAATCTCAAAGTTTCAGATTTTTTTTTTATACGTCCAGCTCTCGGCAAAGGCTAAATTATCCAAAGGAACAGAAGACATCCTGCTGATCACACACCTCCCGCATGTCACTAGTTTTGCGCTGACACCCATTGTTCATTCTGAATGCAAACAAGGGTTCCCTACATTTGGACACGTGTATTGGTATCAAGGGGAGTATTTTTAGATGTCAGTGGGTTTTATGGAGGATCAGCAATGTTTGCTCGTACGAATTTTGTGGAAGAGAGCTGTACAGAGAGAGGGACATTTCCTTGTATCTGTACTTAAACTGCCTCATTATATAACCTAAAGGCCTCTGTCCTGTTTTGCTACTCCAGTGCATTGTTTGGAGAATACGAGGTCACTGCTGTCTGCCTAAGTCTCTCCCTAAGTCAGTGCTGCTAACCTCACTTATGAAAGAGTAATTGGTTCTTGGGTGCATAACCAATGTGCACCAGCTTCCACTTGTCTAGGTTCAATCGCATTTGCCACTGTTCATTCCCTCCTTCCAAGTCGTTACATAACTCGTCTGCCTTTTCCAGTGATGAAGCATTACCTCCTGGCATTATGCCCTCTGCAAATTGTGCATTAGGCTGACGATATCCACATCCATATTACTGATGTCAGTGATAAGTAATATTGATCCTAGAACTGAATCCTGGGTACTACACTTGTAATTGATGTCCTGTAAGAAATTTTCTGATTAACTACCACTCTTTGGCTCAGTCAGTCAGTAAATTTTCGATCCATGCGGCTAGTTCTCCCCGAATTTCCAGCACACGAGTTTTTGCCTCCAACCTTCGATAATGTAGTCTATCGAATGTTTTCTTGAAGTCTGTCTATCTGTCTATCTATATATCTAATAAGACGCCTTAATCCCGCAAGGGGTGGCCACAAACAAATCGCCTCCATGTCGCCCTGTCCCCTGGCATTTCTCTGCCCTCCGCCCAGCTCACACATCCCACTTTCATGTACCTCTACACTCCATCCCTCCATCTCATCCTCGATCTCCTCTCACTCTCCTCCCCTTCACCTCACTCACATATACTCTCCTCGTTAGTTTCTCACTCTCCATCCTCACATGGCCAAACCACCTCACTGTATTACTCCTAACGCTTTCTGTCACACCCACCTCCACACCACAACTCTCGCTCACTTCCTCATTTGTCAGTCTGTCTTTCCATGAAGCCCCACATGCTCCTCTCAGGTAACTCATTTCAGCTGCTATCTATCTTGATAGCAACTTCATTTTCTTGTTAGGCCCAAGCTTCATTTCCATAAGTTACGTATGGTACGTTGCAATACCATGGTATCACAATACTGTCGTGCAGCGACTTTGTTTATTCCATGCTCACTTCTCTATTTCTTATCACTGCTTTTAATGAACCAGCAACGCTTCTTCCCTGTTGTACCCTTTCAAGCACTTCATCCTCTAAACTTTCATCCTTACTCATAACACACCCAAGTATTTAAATGCATTCACAATTTCCATCACCTCACCATCCAGCCTCACTGGGCATTCAATGACTTCATTTCTCTCGAAGACCACAACTTTACTCTTCCTTACATTCAACTTTAGGTTCCATTTCTTACAAACTCTCCCAAACTCACGCACCAAGCCTTGCAGTTCTCCTTTGTCTTCACTTAATGCAGTGCTTCTGCAAACGACAGAACTAACGCTGCCCTCTCTCATTAGGGTCGCTCCAACATACGCTGTCCTGCCTTCTATCTTTTTTATAACTCTAGCCATATACAAATTGAACAGCCATGGAGTCATGACGCATACCTGTTTCAGTCCAACATTCAGATAAGAAAATTCACCCAGTTCACCATCCACATGCACTGCAATCCTGACGCCCTCATATAGACTTTTCATGGCATTAAAGTTTCCCATTCACTCCATATATTGTTAATATTTTTCACATTCCTTGTCTATCCACTCTGTCATATGCGTTCTCCAAATCCATGAAGGCCGCATAAAAATTCTTTCCCTTCTCTAGAAACTTTTCACTATAGATCTTAGGATGACCATCTGATCTACACAAGCTCTTCTCTTCCTAAAACCTCCCTGTTCTTCTCCAACTAATTCCTCGGTTATTTTCCTAACTCTGTTAATAAATATTCTACCATATACTTTTCCTATTATACTAAGAAGGCAAATTCCCCTATAATCACCACACACTTCTTTTTCCCTCCTTCTTTGTGTAGGGGAATAATTATACCTGACTTCCAATCCTCTAGGACTCTACCTTCCTCCCAGTCCAATTTGCACATATTTCATTTCCATTCTACTACGATCTCTCTCTCCCATGCTTCAGCACTTCACCACACACACCATCAGTTCCTAGGGCTTTCCCCATTTTGGCTTCCTGCGTTGCATCCATTACTTTCATCCTGCTGATCACGTCCTCCCCTCTCATCTCCCTCCTTCTCCCAGCCATTCCTCAGCCACTTATACTTGCATTACTTTCATTCTCCGTGTTTAACCATTCCTTAAAATGTTCTCTCCATCTGTTCACCTTTTCTTCTTTCTCCACTAGCAATCCACCATTTCTACCCTTCACTCCCTTGCCACCTTCTTTATCACTCTGTCTAACCATCTTTAGCTCCTTCCAGAATATATATTTTTTTGCATTCCCTCCACTTTACATTGAAATTCCTTCCAAACTCCTCATCTACTCTCTCTTACTAACCTTTTCACCTCTCTCTTCTTCTCTACATGTAACTCTCTATTCTGTCTCTCAACTTATTCCACACCTCTCCTTCCTATCCACTCACTGTATGCTTTCTTCTTTTGTGCCACAGTTTGTCTCACCTCTTCATTCCACCATACTGTTCTTTGCACCCCTTTTCGTCTTCTCTTCATCTCACACACCACCTCATTTGCTGCAGAGATTTTTTCTGTGATTACTTAGCATTCACCTTCCGCCTAACCTATCTGCTCCAAATTATATTTACCCAATTGGTCAACCACTTCTTTCTTATATTCTGCTTTTTTTTTTTAAATCCTCCAGCAACCTTTCTACCCTCTTTCTATGGACTGCTTCGTACCCTTTTCTCCTTCTCTTTTTCCAGTGCCATTGTACTTTGACTCCCACCACCAGCAAGTGGTGGTCAAGAGTCCATATCCCCAACCTCTGTATGCTCTGGCATCCAACACATATCTTATTCTGTTATCCATAAATACATAATCAGTCATTGTCTCCCACTCATTCAGTTCACCATCCACTCTTCTCGTCACTCGCCACGTATACCTGTGGATCATTTTGTGACCAAAGAGAGTATTGGCTATCACCAACCCCCTCCCCGCACAAATGTCCACTAGAGCACTACCATTCTCATCCATTTCTTCAGGCACACCCCACTCACCAAGTACTCTATCCACCTGCACATTCCCTACTTTTCTATTCATATCTCAGATCAAAAACACCCTCTCACTCCTCTCAAACTTCTCTATGCATGCACCCACATTTGCCCAGAACTCTTCTTTCACTTGGCTCTCACGGTCTTCTGTCAGCGTACATACTCACACAATCGCCCACACTTGTATTCCTGCTTTCAATCTTACCCACACAATCCTTGAAGCAATACTCTCTTATATTCTCCTTCCATCTCTTACACTCTCCTCTGGCTTCTCATTCTCACCTACTCTCGCACCAATCATATTCCCACCCTCTCACATTTTCACCTCAACATTTGGTCTCAGTCAGTCCACATATGTCCATCTTTGCATCCTCAAGCACCTGGACAATCTCTCCCTCTTTCGCCTCATCATTCACACCCCTCACAATCCACGTAGAAATTCGCACCATGTCCTTTGTCCGGTCCTTGGTCGTCACGTGTGGGTCAATCCGTGTCCGAAGAAATTTGTCTGTCTTTTTAGTTAGCTGTTTTCCGGGGAGGGAAAGTAGCCCTCCTCCAACCCACTTGTTGACACGTAAGGAACGAGTATGGGTTAGTTATAAAGTTATCGACCATCGAATAAAATTATTTGCTAGGTTTGAGGAAATCACTTGGTTTGTTACTCAATGTAAAGGCACTCTGGAGTAGCACTACATTGAGTGAGTGGATGATGGGAGCCCCCATTGAATATAGAACCTCATTTCACTGGCAGTAATAAATTTCAGAGAGCGTGAGGTGGAAAAATTCAATCAAAGTGGTCAAACACGAACGATGCCGCCTAAATTTTTTCCCAACCAAAGATGCAAGGGTAAATAGACGAAGAGAGAGAGAGAGAGAGAGAGAGAGAGAGAGATGCTGTCGTGCCTCACCAAAATCTCATTAAACCACCGGAAAGGAGACTAATGAGGCTTTTTGTATGACGAGGAAGATCAAGACTACAAAGAGAGGGACAGGGAGGTACGGTAAGAGAAAGAAAAGGGGATAAGGGAAAGGGAGGGTAAAAGGGAATCGAAAGGAAAATGAAATGAAGGGTGGAAAGAGAAAGGAATGTAGGTCACAGGAGGTATGGGTGGGAGAGAGCAGGAAGAGGAATGGTAAAAATTGAAATGGATATATAGAGGGCAGAGGAAGGGCAAGAGTGTGGGAAGTGGATGTTGAGAGAGAGAGAGAGAGAGAGAGAGAGAAGAGGAGAGGCAGTGTTTCAATGTGACAGGCAGATGAAGTACAACAAAGATTTACAGAACGTGAGAGAAACTAGACTTGCACTATTTCAGAAAAGAGAGGGGGAATTTAAGTGTAAATTAAGGACAGAAGTGTGTGAATGAGCTAAACTGGAAACCAACAGAGTACTGCTGGTGATGGTAATGACTGTGTGGATGGACTGGGGATGTGGAGGGAAGGAGAGCGAAGTATAGATGTAATTATGGGGGTTGGGAAGGAGGATATATTGATGGGGATAGGGCAAAATCCTGGATATTCACAGATGCTGCATAAGGAACGAGCGTCACCACGGATTAACACCACTTTTGAAATGATCAGTGATATGTAGGAGGAGTGATATCTGATAGGGATATCGGCAGGATGAGGCAAGAGAGGGACATGGAGAGAGCATAGCATAGTTAGGGATGGAAAACAGGAAAAACACAAGATTACGAACGATTTTGAATTTTAACAGCGTCTCTTCGCTTATTTTGGACAGACACAAGGATGGAGTTAATGTGAGTGAGAGTTGAGTCATGTAGGCCAGAACAGGGTGAGGGCTAGGAAGGGTGAGGCAAGACTGGTTGGACAGGGCAAGGCAGTGGAAGATAGGACAACGGTGAACACAAGAAGAGGGCTGATTAAGACGGGGTTGATTAGACAACAATGAAACGCGGTTAATCAGGTTAGAGCAAAACAGTATCAGAGAGATGGGGACAGGAAAATCAGAGCAAAACGGAACAGGGAAGAGCATAGTAAGGCTGGTTAGAACAGAACAGAATATAGTAAGACAGAGCAAATGAAGGCAGTGTAGGGCAAGGTATGGAAGGGCGTGGGAGGGCAAAACAATGTTGATCAGGGCAGGTCTGGGCAGGTCCGCTAACTACCCAGGTTAGGTTAGGTCAGGTGAGGTGCAATGGGAGCTTCAGGAAACACAGAAATGGCAAGGTGTACAAGGGGACTCGAACTGTGCATGAATCAGTATTATATGAGTTCATCAGTTGTGGCTATCAATTATCACCTCCACCCCGAGCCCTTACCTCTTCCTAGACTAACAACAAACAACTTTATTCTTGTTTTATTCCCTGCTGTCATGTCACCCCTCTTTCGCATACTTCTTTGCTTCTCTTTATCTCCTTAGCTTCTGGGTGTTAAATCCCTCTCTTCCCCTCATACTTCATCGCCATTCTTCCTTCCTCCTCTCTTACCTTACTTCTTCCATTCCTCCCTTTCCTTCTATCATTCTTCTTCCCTTCTTTCCTCTCTTTCGGCACCGTCATTCTTCCTTCATTTCCCATGTATTCTCTCTGTCTGTCTGTCTGTCTGTCTGTCTGTCTCTCTCTCTCTCTCTCTCTCTCTCAGGTGTGGCAGGTGAGCCCATATATTTCCCAGAGGACTACGCCTTGCCACAGGTGATGAATGACCATTGTCCACACCACTCCCTCAGAGCTCGCATGGCCGTGTGTGTGTGTGTGTGTGTGTGTGTGTGTGTGTGTGTGTGTGTGTGTGTGTGTGTGTGTGTGTGTGTGTGTGTGTGTGTATCCTTGTCTGTATTGCTTGATTCCTATGTATTATAAGTAGTTGTATGTGTGTCATGGTCTAGTGATATACAGCATATAGCGACCGAGGCTGTGGGTAAAAATATATCAAAGTGCCTCATTAAACTACCCGCTACAACTGTTGCCAGTTTAGCTTTCTGTGTTAAGAAGCAGACTCGTGCTTGGTGATCTACCCGTCCTGGCTCTGTGGCTGAGGTAAACTGGTATTTGACTACCGTACTGCTTATACTGTCCGTGGGGTCAGCGGCCGGTGCTCCGTTCTTCATGTATCATGAATTGCTTCGTTTTGTTGATTCGAGACTATTTCATTCGATCTGTGCCTTCATCTCTAGCTTCCTTTCTGGTCGTTCTATAGCCGCTGTTGTAGACGGCCATCGTTCTTCTTCTAGATCTATTAACAGTGGTGTTCCTCAGGGCTCTGTCCAATCACCAACTCTCTTCCTTTTATTCATCAATGACCCTCTAAGCTGTACATCTAACCCTATCCACTTATACGCTGATGGCTCCACCCTTTACCTTTCCATTCGGTTCCCGCAGCGTCCAACGCAGCAGTTACTTCAGCAAACAAGGGATGAGGCTATGGCTCGCCTAATGTCTGACTTGGCTCGTATCTCTGACTGAGGTAAAAAATAATCTGGTTGTTTTTAATGCATCAATGACTCAGTTTTTACACCTATCAACCCGACAAAATCATCCAGAGGTATACCCACTAATGTTTAATAATATTCAGCTTAATCCTGCATCATCCTTGAACATGCTTGGGGTTTCATTTACTCGGGACTTATCTTGGAAAGATCATTTTACATCTCTTGTGAAATCTGCTTCTAAGAGATTAGGTGTGCCAAGCCGACTTCGTTCCTTCTTTACCCCTGCACAATTGTTGACTCTATACAGGGATTATATCCGCCCCTGTGTGGAGTACAACTGTCATGATCATTGTGTGAGGAGGATCCCCACATACAGCTCTTCTCAATAGGGTGGAGTCAAAGGCTTTTCGTCTCATTAACTCTCCTCCTCTTACTGACTCCCTTCAACCTCTGTCTCTTCGCCGCACTGTTGCATCTTTATCTCTTTTCTATCGCTGCTTCAATGGTCACTGCTCCTCTGAACTGTCTGCATGCATTCCTCCATCTCTACGACGGGCACGTAGCACCTGTCTAGCAGCAGACTCTCATCCCTTTTCTGTCCAACTCTCTAATGCAAGAGTTAACCGTTACTCCCAGTCCTTCATTTATGCAACAGATCAACTCTGGAACTGTGTCCCTCTGTCTGTATTTCCTGCTTCCTATGATCTCCAGTCTTTCAAACGCAGTGTGTCCAGGCATCTCGAAATGATCGGATCTTGAATTTGGCTCTCCCTTATATTTTGTTTTTCATCTGGAAGGAACAATAATTGCGGGCTCGCGGCCTTTGGTTCCATCTTCCTCTCATTAAAAAAAAAAAAAATGGTTAGGTATTCGGTAATCAAAATTTTTGTCATTCTGTTGCTGTGTTGGCGGTGTTTTTATATTCCTATTGCACTCTGGTCCCTTTTATGGTGGTGTAACCCTCTGGATGGTGGTACATTTAAAAGAATCAGAAAATGTGTGGTCAATAAGCCTCTGAGTGTTTGACGAAGACTCACATATGATGAACGAAATTATACCTTCCTGTGTACAGTATAGCTGTTCAGAGATGGTTTGGCGCTGGAGAGGGACGCCTTCATGAGGTGGCACAGATATGACCAGGGGGTTGAACTACCTGGTTACACAAACGTCTTAAGCTCCTTCCCTACACCCGGTCATGACGATGGTGGACTGGAGATGAGGAACTTAAGCCTGCAATCTACCGGGTTCACATTCAGCTGAGGCTGGGATTACAAATACCACAGCAATAGATGGAGAACTGTACTGTATGGTGAACTGACCTAGTAGTTTCTTTAATGGCTATCTTCCATTATTCATGTGTCCGTCCATCTGTGTCTGACCGTCAATCTGTCTCTCAGTCTTGGGATTGACGCCATAACATGATTATATCCTGGTAGTGTTAACCCCTTCAGTCTCATGACGTACGCCATCTTTTTGCTGCCTCCAGATTATATTATTTTAACTTAGGAGGGACGAAGGACAAATTCGAGAAGATAGCTAATAGCCTTCATTAAACTTCTTCACCATGACTGATCCAGCATCACTTGAATAAAGTCGTGTGTATAATGGAAGACACAAAGTAAAGATTCATCGCGCTGAAGAGTTTAACAAATACCCTCGTAACTCCACATCATCTCAAATGCTGGTGCTGGAGAGGGACGCCATCACGTGGTGGCACCGATATGACTGGGCTTCCCCACTGCCTAGTTGTACAAACGTCCCTCGATTCCCTTCCCATCATCCAAATGGAGGATGGAGAACTACTGTCTAAGGGGTAGTTCTCCCTGCAGTCCAGTAGATTCACATTTCAGATGAACTTGAGGGTACAGTAGCAATATCTACTACTACTTAGTTGTACTAGTACTACTACAACTACTTCTCAACTGCTGTCCATTACATCTTAGCCCACCTCCCAACACACACGTCCCGAAGCTTCCTTGTACCACTGAGTACTGAGAACGTTATTGAAATACAGCTTAGACGACATTAAGAAGGGTATGAACAAATGACGTTTATGGGGAAATCCTGAACTCTGAATACAGGAATTGGTGCTAAACTTTGCAGCACGAAGACAACACTGTGGATGCACCTTGGTCTCACCCACCATCACCACCATACGCTGATTCTGGCTTTCAGGATTAAAAACTGTAGGAAAAGGAGCTTACAAGTGAGGAGAGGTGGGAGCGCCAGGGGAGACCATGGAGAAAAGTGAAGAAAGTGGGGGAAGAAACTGAAGAGGACACTGTAGGAAACAATGAAGAAGAAGTGCAAAGGCTAAACAGTAAAAAGAGGAATGAAGAAATAATGGCAGAAGTGGAAATTAGAGTAGCAATATGTGAACTTGTAAGGAGTATCTGTACGGTGAAGTTATAATGACGGGTTGTTGACAGAGCAGAACTGTAACTGTTATCATTGGATGTGAATAACACGTATTCGCATGTGAAGTCTGTGTTTGTGCTTAAGTATTTAGGAAAGCCCAAAGCAAGTGAAAGACAAATATATGAAAACATTCGTTGGGAGTAAACTGCAGTGAAAGCCAAACTACAGTACATGAGACTGAGGTCCATATGTTTTTAAAACGTGCTTGATATGTCATGAAACTCAATATTTTAGCTTTTTATGGGACGAAAGACAACTAAAACGCCAGGAATACAAGTATGGAAGAAATTAATAACATGCATGAAGATGTAGGGATCACAGTCCAGCAAAAACCATCGAAACAAGACCGAGGCAGTAAAACAACATATCATACCTACAGTACATTTTCCTTTTGCTTAACATACTTTTGTGTAACTTGGCTGGTTAATACGTACCTACTTCAGATGGTTTAGGTGTAGAAAAGCAAGTGGATTTAGGCTAGATACGTGAAAAATTAATGCCTCTGTGTTTGGACGTCACAAAGGATTTTATTTGTTAAGGTGTTTAGGTGCATCATAGCTACCTTTACATAGAGCGTCGTTCGACACTTTAATTACTTCATTTGTACAGTACCTCACACCTCAGCTACTTAGTCCTCCACTATAAGAAAATCCAAACTTATAATTGGTTGGAGATATCTAGGCGACATATATGCTGTTTTAGAAATTGAATGGCTATGACTTTCTTGCTTTATGACTTTAGACGCTGAGCTAATTTCCGGCGACGAGTGTGAAGATTCTCCTCGACAGCAATAGAACCTTTGAATGCCACGGCCGTCCATGAAGACTAGGCTTTTCCATTTTTTTTTTCTGGCATTTTCTAAGTTTTTCCTTTTCTTCTTATATGACGTTGAAACTTACACACTTTCTGAGGGAACATGACTACTGTATTCATCTACTTCGCTTTCAGCTTTACTTGATCATTGTTTAAGCAATACTGACATTGGAATTGTTTTAAATTTGCTTTAACCTTTCAGTAAAACTTCTTATTTTTCATGGGTTTTCAAATGACTGTATGGAAAGAATCGTCTCTGTCTATCTATTGCCAGACGCCTTAATCCTGTAAAGGGTGGCCACAAATAAATCGCCTCCATGTCGCCCTGTCCCCCGCCATTTCACTGCCCTGCTCCCAGCTCACACACTCCTCTCTCATATACCCCTCTACTCCATCCCTCCATCTCATCCTTGGCCTCCCCCTCCCTCATCCCTCCTCCACCTCACTCACATACACTCTCCTCGTCAATCTCTTACTCTCCATCCTCTCCATATGTCCAAACAACCTCCATCCTCTCCAAATGCCCAAACAACCTCAGTATATTTCTCCTAACGCATCCTATCACATCCACATCCACAGCACAAGGCTCCTTCACTTCCTCTTTTGTCAGTCTGTCTCTCCATGTGACTCCACGTGCACCTCTCAGTTAACACATTTCCACTGCTCTCTTTCTCTCTTGACTTCTGTTCCTCCAACAAGGTCCAAGTTTCACTTCCATACGTTATAGTTGGTATCACAATACTGTCATGTAGTAACTTTTTCACTTCCAAGCTCACTTCCCTGTTTCGTATCACTGCTTCCAAGGAACCAGCAACCTTTCTTCCCTGTTGCACCCCTTCAAGCACTTCACCCTCCAAACCTCCATCCTTACTCATCACACTACCCAAGTGCTTAGACCCACTCACATTTTCCATTTCCCCCCTCATCCAACCTCATTGTACATTCACTGACATCATTTCTCTTGAAGACCTTAACTTTAATCTACCCTATATTCACCATTAGACTCCGTTTCTTACACACTCTCCCAAACTCATCCACCAATCCTTGCAGCTCCTCTTCGTCTTCGCTTAAGGACACAGTATCATTTGCACACAACACTACAGGGAGTTTCCAAACACTGCCCTCTCTCATTAGGGCCGCTCCAAAATCCACTGCCCTACCTTGTATCTCTTTTATAATCCTATCCATATACACACTGGACAACCATGGAGATATGACATATCCTTGTTTCAAAACAACCTTCAAATGCAAAAATTCACCCAGTTCACTATCCACACGCACTGCAGCCTAAGCACCCTCATATATACTCTTCACAGCATTCAGCGACTTCCCATCTATTCCATATAATCCTAATACTTTCCACAATCCTTGTCTATCCACCCTGTCATATGCTTTCTCTATATCAATGAAGACCAGATACAACTTGTTTCCCTTCTATTGAAACTTTTCCACTAAAGATCTAAGAATGATTATCTGATCTACACAACCTCTTCCCTTCCTAAAACCTCCCTGTTCTTCTCCCACTAATTCCTCTGTTATTTCCCTAGCTTCGTCAATAGGTATCCTACCACATACTTTTCCTATTACGCTAAGAATACAAATGCCCCTATGATTACCATACACTTTTTTTTCCCCTTTTCTTTTGTAAAGAGGAATAATTATACCTGGCTTCCAATCCTCAGTGACCCTACCTTCCTCCCAGGCCAATCTGCACATCTTCCACATCCATTCTACTACTATCTCTCCTCCATGCTTCAGCATTTCAACACACACTCCATCAATTCCTGGGTCTTTCTCCATTTTGATTTTCTTGCTTCCACAGCTTCCATCCTGCTGGCTTCTTCCTCTCTTCTCACATCCCTCCGTTCCCCAGCTATTTCCCATCCACTTATAATATCATTACTTTCATTCTGTATGTTCAACAATTCCTCAAAGTGTTCTCTCCATCGGCTTACTTTTTCTCTCTTCTCCACTAGTAATCTACCATTTTTATCTTTCACTCCCCGACTAACCTCTTTGATACCCTGTTTAACTCTCTTTCCCTCTTTCCAGAACATAATCTTTCATTCCCTCCACTTGACACTCAAATTCCTTCCAAATTCCTCTTCCACTCCCTTCTTACCCTCACTTACTAATCTTTTCACCTCTCTCTTCCTCTCGACATATAATTCTCACTTCCATCTCTCAACTTCTTCCACGCCCCTGTTTCTCATCCACTCATTATATACTTTCTTCTTTTGTGCCACAGCCTGTCTCACCTCTTCACTCCACAGTGCTGTTCCCTGCACCCCCTTTCGTCTTCTCTTCACCCCACACACCATCTCACATGCTCCACAGATTCCTTCTGTGAATACAGTATCTTGCACACACCTTCTATGTCCCCCATTTGCTCCAATCCATATTTACCCAATCGCTCCTCCCCTTCTCGTGTGTCTCTTATTCAAAAGCATGTAAAATATCATAAAATGTGTTCCATTTTTCTTAGCAAAATGATTTTCTTAGCAAAATGACAGATTACTGGAATTAGTGCCAAGCGAACAGCGGCAGCTACGAGTTACAATATTCGTCGGCCACATAATCTCGCCGCTTATACTGTATAACAAAGAATTAGTTTCAGGAAAGTGTTGCTCCTGTTCTATCGTCAGTAATTAACTCGTGGATTACGAGCCACAGCTCAGGCTGGTTAGCGTCATGTTGCGAACCACAGCTCACGATGTGCTGGCCGTGCATACACTAACTACTCCACCCCTACGCAAACTTACGCATGGCGCCACGCAAAGACGGAGAGAGAGAAATGTTTTCCTTTTCACCAGATGATGCCCTGGATGTTTATCTTCAAGTTTATGATAAACAAAGCCTTTTTTTTTTTTAATTCATTTTTTCACTACCCCCCTACGTAAATTTACGCATGGCCCTACACAAAGACGGAGAGAGAGAGAGAGAGAGAGGGGGGGGGGGAGAGAGAATACATTGCCCATTCCATTAAACATCGTACAGTTTAGCCACAGTATTCAATGTCCTTCAGCTTGAGACTGACGTTGAGAAGAGAGAGACAGAGACTGCAGATGGTAAGAGACGTGACAGTACTGCTGGTTTATGACTGGCTGATACACTGAGAACCATAATGTGTCCTGCTACCTTTCCCTCCATAATACATTGCCACACCTTTAATAGTCTGCCTTAAAAATTGCAATATTTATGACGAATTATCAGACTAAATTTAGAAACTGTGTACATAATGTACCTAAATATTTTGTTGCCGTTATGAAACGAAAGCAGTAAGTTGTTTATCCGATCTAGTGACTGTCAAAATAGACTCCTTATTTGATGCAGATATTGACCTTCGTGTGCTTGATTAATGATTATTTATTTTATGAGGCTGTGCTTGGCTGCCGGGTATGAGACCTGAAAGGGAAACAATTGCAGATTCTTTGGTTCCCTCAATATCCAGTAAGAAAGCGACTGTGCACAAAGTAAAGACACTGAACCGAGTTCCTACCAAGAACATCTGTGTGAAAAAACAAAACAAAAAATCTTTATAAGTGTTGCGTTCTGCTCCTTCTGTTCATAAATCCTGATTAACAGATAAAATAATAACTTCTAATCTCAAATGAACGCCAGGACGAATGGTTACAGCATAATAATGGCAACTTGTTTGTGGAAGTCTTGTGGTGACGGTCACCACTTAATAGCAAATTATTTGCTCTTTTGGTGCCCTTTGAGGCGATTTATAATTTATTTCCCAATTACTTTTAAGTTCGGTTCTGCGATTGTGTACTTCGTTCCGAATCAGCATGCAAGGGCTAAAAGTTAGCCTGAATGGGGAAGTCTTCGAATATTCACAACTGGCCAAATTCAGTGAAGAACATCCGAGAACGCTCTAACATACCATCGGCAAAAAACAACTTATAAGCTTTTATTTATTTATTTTTATTACACGTACGTAATGGACAATTGTTCTCTGAGCAAGTGGGAGCGTAGTAAAGAATATTTTAGTTATTTAAGTGACCAACACAGTGTAATAATATAGGTGCCCAGTTGCTACCATGCCTCAGTTATTGACTTCTTGCTTAGCTTCACTCTCGCAAAGTTTACCAGCAAACATGTTTTGAATGATGTGCATACGAATATTTAAAAATATCGAAAGCAAGTAAAGGAAAGTAGATTCTTTTTCACCATGACCTGACGAAAACAAGCATAATACGGCATTATACATTTTACGTTGATATGTTAGGTATCAAAACAGTTTTTGCAGCAGATATGGAGAAATTTTAGCAATTATTAGATAAATGACAATGTATTGATTCGTGAGGACTTTTTATTTGTTGCATACTGTATGATAGAAGCGATGTCATACACCAGAGGACGCTCTATGGAGCTATTCTCTCTCTCTCTCTCTCTCTCTCTCTCTCTCTCCATTCATGAAAAATCTGTAACATCTGAAACTTAACTGCTGTAGGTTGAAGTTTGAAGGGAAACCAGTTTGAGGGAACAAGTACCAAAGAGAAGGAGTTCGGTGAATGAAGTAATTCTGATAGGTAGAAGTTCTGCAATATGGCAGTGTGATAGTCCATCCAATAGCACAGCAAGATCCCTGTGTAGTACGGGTTGAGGCATGGAGAGGTGGCACAATGGATGCATCTCTGTCTGATCATTTGCCATAAAAGTATCTGTAAAATAATGGAGGGGAGGAAACATTCCGTCTTACTTGTAGGGGAGGTAGTTTATTTGTGATTCCTGGGTTATTTATTCTAATGGCTTTGTTCTGAATTTTGTCCAGTTGTTTTAGAGCAACCTCTCCACATCCACTTCACACGGGTTAATAATATTCGAGCTGGGAGTACACACGACTCTTTTAAATTTATAGCTAACTGCTCGTCAGGGAAGAAGTTAGCGATTATCTATAATAATTCAAGTTTCTTTGAGGTAGTTATGAAATAATGTCCCTCGCAAGATAAATTACTGGTTTTAGGCGACTTCAAAGCAGGTAATGACACTAAGTGAAAAAGTTCCAAGGAACATGTAGGTTCCCATGGCTCTAGAACAATGATTTCCCATAGTTCTGGGGTCTGGATTTGGCAAAAACTCTAGTAAGATGAGAATTGTTGTTTTCAGATTCTAACAGCAACAGCCTTATCCTCACCGCCTGACTTGGTATTTCAATGTTGGTGGTGTTGCTAATGTTACTGATGACACCCTTGGAAGTACTTTCTGAAGGATACTTTACAATATCCAGGGTTTTTTGCAGTGACGAAGTTATTTGCTACTTTTCACATACCTGGTGTCCAGTTATAAGGCTGCAGACTAAACTGACAGAATCGCAAGATGCCATCTAAAATGGCTAAGTCTTTCGAAACTCATGGATTAGGAAAAAAGAGTAGAAAGTGGTAACTCCCAGTCATTTTGAAGTATTTTTTGCTGCTGAGAACCCTTGTGAACAGTGCGATAGCTTTAAGTTTATCATTCTGACAGTAGCTGATGTTGATATTAGAGTGTCCAAAATCAAGGATGGAATATGGCTCACCAGGCACGCTGGTTACAGGTGATCGGAGTCATGCTGCCAGACTGGCAGGGGGTCGGGGACAGCACAGACATCAGTCATGCTGGACAAGTACTTCATAGAAAAAGAACGTGTAGAGGTACGTCATGAAAGTCCCTAGAACACAGATAGTCACTTCTACTTTAAGCCGTGTAGGAATTCTGATTCAGACCCACTTCCCAGGTTAACTTTCTTCAGACAGCAGATGGACAAATTGTGTTAGGAGCGAGTGAGTATACTGCTCACTGGGCTAAGTTATTTATGCAGCTGTAAGTAGAAGAACCTCTCAGTGGAGAGTACAAGCATTAGCTGCTGCTACAGCAATTAGCAGTGTCATGGCGTCTCTAGATGAAATCGTGAAGGCAGTGGTTATATTGAAAAGTGGTTGGGTAGATAGTGCTTGTGGCATCCCATATGAATTGAAAGTTATTTGGTGGACATTTATTCCTCCTGCCTGGACAAGGGGTTTGCTAATTCTTGTCCGGAAAGGGAAAAGAGGCCACCATGACTGAAGTGTCTATTGTGGTGTTACGGTGCTTAATATACCAGGCAAGATTCTTGCTCATGCATTCTAGATGCATTTCTGGAGCCGACCTATGCCGATCTCAAAAAGGCATTTCATTCAATAGATCGAGGGTCAGTATGGTTACTCGTGTGGCTCTCTGAGATTATCTGGCTCATAGCTGGTCTTTATTCAAACACTGAAACGGGAACATATGACTTCTTTCGAGTAAGATCTGCAATAAGAAGCGATGTGTCCTTGTCCCCTCACGTAAAGGAGTATCAAGTGGCAATTTTAAGGTGACTGATCCTGTGTCACATTTCGTGCACAAACTACCCTATGCACAAAGTTTTCTATATCTAAATATGAGGACATGGTATAGGGTACGTTTTGCATAAGTCACAGGCATCAGGATCGTGCATACACAAAGAAATTTTTACTACATTCCTGTCTTTGCGTGTTTACTGCGAAACAGTTGACACAATAAGAGACAGTTGGACAATTTGGGGGCATTTTTTTTTTTCTCGTCCCTCTGCCTATCAAACGAAATCCCCACTTTAAGATTATATGCCCAGATGCCAGCGATATGGTGTAGGGAACTTTACTGTACGGAACACTTTGTACATGTACGAGCGTAGTGCATGCCTCCCCCACGCCTTGCTCACGGACTCGCCACACAACCTTCGCGACAAGGTTCATTGTGGGTTGAAATGAGGCTAAAGATAAACTAAGTCGACCCCATATGACCTTAACTTTTGACCCCTTGGCTTTTCTGAGCTAAAAAGTTCATCGTCCCTTCATTTTTTTTTTTTACGTGTCCAACTCTGGGCAAAGGCTGTAAGGCTTATTCCCAAGTCCCAGTAGTCCTCCTTGGGGCTCAGTAGTCCTCCCCCATTTCCACATGTCACTAACACCCATCATCCATATTGAATACATGCTAAGGCTGTCTCATACAGGACTGGTGTACTGGTATTAGGGGGGGGATACTTTTATGACATGTCGGCGGGTCATCGAGTAGATCAGAAAATTCTGCTTTTTAAGAAATTCAAATCTTTAAACTGTTTCCTGCCCAGCCAGGATTCGAACCTGGGTCCATTAGGACTGCAGACCGCCTCTCTACCGATTCTGCCACCGCCTCCCCCATATTATCGTACTGTATCACTGACTAAAGTTTCATCAAAATCCGTCAAGGGGTTCAGGAGGTATCGAGCCCACACCTATATGACCTTGACTTTTGACCCTGTGTCCTTCTTGACCTAATCAGTTCATTGCCTCTTTCTACCGTATCAGTGACAAATATTTGGTCGAAATCCGTCGAGGGATTCAGGAGATATCGCGCCCACACCCATATAACCTTGACCTTTGACCCTTGACCTTGTTGACCTAAATCAGTTCATCATTACGGCATACTGTATCACTGACAAGTCTGGTCGAAATCCGTACAGGGGTTTAGGAGATATCGCCCCAAAGGATAAGCTAAGTCAACCCCATATGACCTTGACTTTTGACCCTCATACTATATCACTGACAATATTCTACTGGAAAGCCGTCGATGGGTTCAGCAGATATCACGCCCACAATAGTGTTATGGGCACACTGTCCCACGCACGCACGGAAGGACAGATCAATCACTTAATGCCAATTCCACCATAGGTGAGCGGAGGCACAACGAGGTCTTACAAAATCTGTCAGAGGGCTTAGATATGTGAGAAATTTTCTGGTCCCCTGTCAAATCAGCATAATTTCGCAGCAATAATGTACAATTTACCTTTGTTTCCCTTAGCAAGGGAGAAAATCTAGGAACTCGTAAAACTTTATCCGAGTGCTGATTTGTCTGAAGAGAAAATTTCACACGTATCGAGGCCATCTGATAGACTTTGTAAGGCCTCGTTTTTAAATTAAATATATAAACAAGTATATATTTAATCTGAGGAATATTATCGTCAGAAACTGTTACTGTAACTTATAAGAATTTAAAATTATCCTTCCTGATGAATGCACTCAGACAACTAATCAGCTAGCAGCTTGTAAAAGCTTAAGACTTCTCCATTCATAAGAGACCAAATAAACTATAACGGTTCTGTGCTGGGCAGATTATGTGAAAGGGTAGAGTCCTCAGAATTTCGAAGAAAACGGTCTAAAATTAATTCATTGATTAATAAAGCAACCATAATATATGATCTTTTCCCACTCTTTGGTGCTGGAGAGGGAAGCCTTCACGTCAAGGCACTGATACAACTGGGCAACTCCACTGCCCAGTTACACAAACGTCCTTCATTTCCCTCTCCTTTATCATAAAAGGAGGATGGTGGACTGCAGAGGCAGGGACCTTCATCCTGCAACCTACTGGATTCACACTTCAAATACCCTGGGGTCAGGACTGATGTTATTATTACCGTCATTTAATTTTTTAGAAGCCGTCGATAATCGGAGCACCTTATCCTCTTATAAATTGACAGTTGACAGTAACACGTTAACAGCAGACTGGTAAGAGATGACTGAAGAATATTAATGCTGAAGGTAGACTATTATAGGGTGAGATAAGGCTATTATAAGGTAACAGTAGACCATTATAAGCGTACAGTGACTGTTTCGTGTTGATGGTATATTATTTTACTCGTATATGCTGGCGGTAGAAGATTATAAGCTTCCAGCAGAGCACTATAACTAACGGTAGGCCTCTGTAAGTTCATAGTAGACTATTATAAGCTGACAGTAAACTGTCTCACGCTACTATATTAAGCAGACGAAACACTGTTGCAAACTGACGGTAGATTGTCCTGAAAAGATGGATAATTAGAGAGTGAACTAAAGCTGCATCTCTTTAAAAAAGAAGTTCATGTGAGCGATAGGACAGTGGAGGGTATTACGCCTTGTGAAGAAGGGTATTACAGATTAGGTAGTATGGTGATATTGAAGGTAATATCAAAGCTTTCTCTAAGAATGACAACAAAAACAACAACAGCAGCGCATCAATAAACAAACACAAAGTAAGCAATCACAAATTTTACCTCTGCCAAGGAGATTATGTTTTTGCTCTCGTGGGCTTGTTTCTTTGTTTGTCTGTTAGCAGAATTACTCAAAAAGTTATGAACGGATTTTGATGAAGTTTTGTGGAAGGATGGGCCAAGGAAGAAGTGGTCAAATTTTAGGGCGGATCCGGATCCGGAGTATCCCGCACAATATCTCCAAAAGTTCTCAATGAATTTCAATGAAATATTGTGGAAAGGTGGGCCATGGGCCAGAAAAGAATTGATTAAATTTGGGGGCAGATCCGGTTCCGGATCCAGTTCCTATATCCACGGATCCGGATCCCGATCCTTTTTAATGGCAATGGTGGAGGTACTAGCTCTCTGGGTGCTCTCTAGTTATAGTCTGTTTGTCATCCTGCTGGTCAGGTAGGTAAATGGTGATCAAAGATCTGTATGTGAGTGTGTGTGTGTGTGTGTGTGTGTGTGTGTGTGTGTGTGTGTGTGTGTGTGTGTGTGTGTGTGTGTGTGTGTGTGTGTGTGTGTGTGTGTGTGTGTAATTTGGTGTGCACCAGAGCACAGAACACTAAATACGTAAGTTTTACTAGCCTAAATATTTTACCAAGATAGACATAAAGTGAAAACTATGAGCGATATTAATTCCCATCACATTTAGTTTGCATTTTCCCCCGAAAAATGTTGAGATTACAATGCTTTACCCGGCCCACGCGAGAGCACGTAAATGGACTGCATGCTTAGGAAATGCCCCCTTGCTTTCATTAATGGCCAGGTTGGTATGGGGATGTGAAAATTTGGTTGTCCAGGTACAACCCCCAAAAGGTAACGGCCCCTTAGGGTACGATGGTTGTGAATATGAGAGACTTCCGCAGACACACAGGAGTCTATAAATGTGGTGCCTTAAAACATTTACCACCCAGTATGTGATTCTTTTTGCAATTTTGAGTTCTAATGATTACCAACGATATTATTTGCACTTATAATTACAGGAAGTTCAGTATATCACAATGCTTCGTCCATGTTTTAGAATGGTACGTGCTGTAATGGGGCCGATACTTTTTTGGTTAGGTGTACATTAAATTTGTAAATCGTGAGGATGTTGCCAAACACAGAAATGGGAATCTTGTTAACTCTAATGTTTATTTCCCGCTTGGAGATGAAACTGAGTAATGTAAATTCGCTTGTTTTCCTAAGTCAAAGGTTACTTGAATGTTGGGATGAGAAAGAGGCAGTAATATATACCTGTTTGTCATTATTTAAAAGGAAACCTCTGATGAAGGAAAGAAATTGATGATCGTATTTGGTGAAAACTGCTGGGAAAAGATAATTGAATTCTAGGAAAAAGGATATATGCAAAATATATTAGCTCGCCCCCGCCCTCCCCCCTCTCTCTCTCTCTCAGGACTTTTTATTTCATTATATCCTCTTACATTTACCACAAACTCAAAACTACGACCAGTGTTTGAGAACCAGAAACATCCTGTAACTTCGAAACGTTAGCAAAGTAAGCAATTGGGAGAGAGAGAGAGAGAGAGAGAGAGAGAGAGAACGTGCAACAGTGTACCATATAGCAGGACAGTGTGCATAAGTGGCATTGCGTGTAACGTAATGATCTGGTGATGCGCTCTGATAGTCACAATGTGCAATGTGGAAATGTTATGAACGTGTTTGTATAGCACGAGTTTGTGTTTATAGTGTTAGTGCTATGTGTTGTGGTGTTATGAATGTATGTATGGCGCGGTAGTGTTGGTGTGTGGTGATGGGGGATTGTGTGAGTGAGATGTGCAGGTGTGGTGATAGTGTAATGACGTACCTGATGAAGTGTGATGATCTCCAAAATCAGGTATTATTATATGTTTTTTTATTTTTTTATTTATGATCAGTAGATGTATGACACTGAACTCTCTCTCTCTCTCTCTCTCTCAACGACCCTGTGTCCCTTTCCTCCTCTCATACTCGTACTTCACCGCCCTTCTTCCTTCCTCTCCTCTTCCCATACTTCTTCCCTTCCTTCCTTTACTCTTACCATTCCTCTTCTTCCTTTCCTTCCTCTTTTTCCGTACCGCCATTCTTGCTTTATTTCCCACTTTTTTCAGTTCTCTTTTTTCTTTTCTTCTGCCCTGTTTACTCCTTCGGTCCTCAACTCTTCTTTCCCTTCTTTTCTTTTACTTCTTGTCTAAATTTGTTCATCCGTCTGTCTTTCTCTTTTAATTTTCTCTCTTTCCTTCCTCTTCTCTTTACTTGCATATACACTCCAGTTTTACTTTTTCCATGCGTTAAGTTTCATATTCTATTCCTTGTCAGTTTTTTTCGTCATTTCTATTTTCACTGTTTTATATTACACCAACAGGAATAATATTAACTAGAACACCGTAGAACTGTCCAAGAACAATTTTCATAAAGAAAGACTTCCCACAGCTATTTTTTTTTTTCTATGCATGGAAGAAGGAACCAAAGGTCAGGAGACTGTAAATTGTTCCCTAGAAAAAAAAAAAAAAAAAAAAAAACAAGATAAGAGAGCCAAATTCATGAACTGTTCTTTTTCGAGATGCTTGGACACACTGCGTTTGAAAGACTGGAGATGAGGAGAGTTGATAAGACGAAAAGCTTTTGCTCGTTGAGAAGACCTGTATGTGGGTAGCCTCCTCACACATGAGAGTTGTATTCTACATACACTACACAGGGGCGAATAAAACCCGTGTATAAAGTCAACAACTGTACGGGGGTAAAGAAGGTACGGAGTCGGCTTAGCGCACCCAATCTCTTGGAAGCAGATTTTACGAGTTAATGTTCTTTCTATGATATTGCCAACTAGAAGCCGAGGTATAAAGGGACTTTGAAGTCGTCACTTACCTTGTGCATGTCACCTCTGGTCACCACAGTCTATAAGTCCACCAAGTATGGTGGCTGTAGCTTTAATCCTTCATGGAAATTTATTTATCACCCTGAATATCCGGAAAAGTCCCAGTTGGATCTAATTCCCCGTTTGTTGCAGTCACATTTCGGATGTGGAAAGTGATGCAGTCGACCCTTCGTCTCTGACCATGCTTTGTTCACTTAGCTTTTGAAATCCCTAAACCTTCTCTTCTAGGAAGGTTGTTAGGTTTAGAAATTACAAACACACTGCCCAACATCTGATTTGTTGTGAAGTAGATCAGCGTCTGAACTGCAGTGATTCTTTTGACCATTCTTTTGATCATTTAATGAAGACACATTGCAGTGTGTTCAAATCTATCTTTAAACACTATTGTCCTAATGCTAAGAAGACAACAATTGTAGTTGGTAATTCATTAAATAATTTTCTCCATGGACAACATAGGTAAGCTGAACGAGAATGGCGCTTGTAGTGAACTGACCTGCCTTGTAAGCGCTATGTCTGCGAGAAAAGCTGTTGTCTGCACTGTAAACTCCCAGAAGAAAATGTATTACCAAAGTAAAGCTGATTCATGTGGTAGTACTGTAATAAAAATTTTGGCTGCTGTTATAAATTGCTCAGTGAGAGTAATATAACTGCGAAAACCAACCTCCAGAAATGATGCTCGACTACCTTCTGATATTGTTTCATTCTTCGCAGCTAAGATATCTTGTATAAGAAATGCTTTAAAATGCTTCCTTCAGTGAACAGTACTAATTTTAGTTCTAATCACGGTGGAAAACAGGGTAAATGCTTTCATCATTACTTTCACTGGACTGGAATAAAGTTATATATATATATATATATATATATATATATATATATCTATCTATCTATATATATATATATATATATATATCTATCTATCTATATATATATATATATATATATATATATATATATATATATATATATATATATATATATATATATATATATCAGAAACGTTAATAATGCATTTTGCCCACATGATTCACTTAATGAGTCACAGATGTCAGCTGTGTACGAATATGCAACAATCTTTATTTGTAAAACAATTAACACATATATTTTAGAACGTAACTTTGCAGTCTGACAAACATGCCTTGCTGCGACTGCGACTACTATTCACGAAACCTGGACGCGCCTTCAAAATATATAAAAATGTCATTCAATCTCCAACCCGTCATTCTTGTCTACTGAGCAGAGAAGGATACACCTGACCAATTCCTACTGCTACTAGAACGAGACGGAGTCCTTCCCCTCATCCAATCGCCATGCAAAAAATATCTCCCCACTCCCTGCGGCTTTTTACATATTAGTTCATGAAATGTTGCTTGATCATCTGCATTTTATTGGTGTTCGTTATGGCGCCTCTGGGCCCCTTAAGTCATATATATCGGGAAGATAGAGAGCAGAACTTCAACACACCTGCTCAGAAACGGTTTCCCTTCGTTTGGAGTTCCCTAAGGACGGGTTGTAGGACCAATTCTATTCACAGCTTACACTAAGAACTTGTCGCCCCTGGTTGGCGCACATGATGTGGTAGATCACTTTCATGCTGATGGACACTCAATTTTATGTGATTCTGACATATTTTACGATGCAAATAATCCAATAGAACTCCTGATATTTCATATTACGAACTAGATAACAAGGAGGAGACCTAACCGTTTGATGGAAAAAGCGAGATCATCATTATTCGAGGGAAACAGAAAGGATGATGACGCTGCGAATACCTTGACTCTTGAAGCTGCCTAGTCACAGCTTCGTCCACTGAGTTCTGTTCGAAACTTGGGTACAAATTATTTAATCTCCAAGCAAAATTACCAGGAAATCATTATTCAGGTTGTAAGAAAGTAATTTGCACATCAAAATGTGTAATAGTACTCTTTGGTAAAATTCTGAGGAGACGTTGCCCTGTATCACCGTTAGCATGTGTCTCTCGTTCATTTTTGTAGTGCTTTATGGACCGGTCTTTCAAACAATATATTAATGAAGGTTCAAACTGATTCAAATAGAACATCAAGGCTTATGTTTGGTCTCCTTTCGAGAACTCCTACAATCTCAATTCTAAGTTTCACGGCCTCACAGTAAAGGTCAGAACAGAATTTAATCTGTGACCTATAATTTCAAGGTCGGGCTATTGGTGAACTGTCTTGCTAAAATGTTAAACCTTCCATCAGCATCCCCAGGTATGATATTTCAAGGTGAAGATGTTCCTTTGTGTCTCAAGGAACCAAGAGCTGCTCATCAGTTACATTTTTCTGATCAGTTGCTTTCTAATATGACCCCTCAGATGTTATTCAGGCAAGTGAATTAAAAGAATAGACTTAACCAGGTAGTAGTCAAATGGTGGAATATAACGCCAAAGCTGTGCTATTTGGGAAACTGTTAATAATACAGCTGAGTTACACACGTCAATGGAAAGTTATTATAGAGGCAATATGTGTTATTCAACTGACTGTTCTCAAAATTGCCACCATAGAGCTGTAAAAGTCAAAAAATTCCAAAGCAGTCACTAAATCTGTGTTTTGAGGAATTATTAAAGCTAGTGTGTGTGTGTGTGTGTGTGTGTGTGTGTGTGTGTGTGTGTGTGTGTGTGTGTGAGCGATGAAGAGTATCATTCATTATTTCCATTCACCGTTACTGATACTGTGATCTATGTGGTTTTCCTGTAATGTTCGACGTTTTATCTGGCCTACACTTCCTCTAATAATAACGTTTCAGTGTAATAGCACTGTAGTCCTGTTGGAGAATATTACATAAGTCTTTCTTACCAGCTCGTGTGTCGAGTCTCCTTGTGGAAGAAACAACCTCGCTGTCAGATCTTCATCGAGTTAGTGGGGAGTTTTGGTGAGGTGATCTGTCGTCAAGTAGGTACAACAGGATATCTTCTCGCTATCCAGGATGTGCCATGAGTTCATTATCCCAGTACGTCATCACTGGATAGGTTAAGGATGACTTATTTGTACTATGGAAGTGGCTTCTCAAATTTTAAAAATTGCATCCGTAGTGCTGAATAATGCCAAAAACGTTAAACTGAGCACAATAACTGAGTCAGGCGTACGTCTCGTGGTGCTTTTTGACATGACGGTCCAAAGCCTTTCTGATAATCTGCACAATTGGAAATAAGATCCAGCATTGAAAACTGTGCTTTTCCACCAGGTAAGTGGGGCGTCACGTGTTATTTTAAAACAACAGCAGTTGCATGTTTGCCTCCTCGAACACGTTATTCACTTTCAAATATGGTCGCCTGTCACTTCATTAAAGCGCTAGTGATGCACATAATATTAAAATCAGTTTTATCTCTAAATATCCAAGCTGTTTTCACGTCTCTAATGAAAGGAAGCTCCTAGATTACAGTTAAATCTTTTCAGGGGCCGCTCAAAACCTTGCCTTTTTTTGAGGAGTTATGATCTGCAGGAAGGTGTTGTGATGGGTTTAGTTGTTGCCACTTCTGGAGCTGAAGTTTGTATTGTGTATAAATAATCTCAAAACTCTTGTAACTACAAATATGGTTACGTGTTTCGAGCTGTAATTATTTCCTTTGAAAGAAATGGTGTTTCATAAAGACCATATTATTATTATTATTATTATTATTATTATTATTATTATTATTATTATGCCCCGCCCACCTTTGGTAGAGGAGGCTGGTAGGTTCGTCCATGCGTGTGTTCGTATGTGCATGGGTCCGTGTGTCTGTAACACTATTGTGGGAGCGATGGCTACTGAACCCATCGACGAATTTCCACCAAACTTTTGTCAGAGATACAATAAGAGGGGGCGATGAACTGATTAAGTCAGTACGGTCAAGGGGTCAAAGGTCAAAGTCATATTGAATCGACTTAGTTTATCTTTAATCTCATTTCAACCCACAATGAACCCTGTCATGGAGTTTGTGTGCCGAGTCCATGCACAAAGCTTGGCAGAGGCATACCGAGCGATGTTTTGCATTGACAGCTCGGGGCCCATGTTTCATTAGCAGTAGTAGTAGTAGTAGTAGTAGTAGTAGTAATAGTAGTAGTAGTAGTAGTAGTAATAGTAGCAGCAGCAGCAGTAGTAGCTTTCATTTTTTTTTTTTTTTTTTTTTTTTTTTTTTTACAGTTCAGTGTCTACATGAGTGGTTACTGGAACATACTTTGGCGTCAGATAAGCTGGGTTTCTCTGGCACTGTGATATTACTGATTGTCTTATTTAGATATCACGGCTTCAGTTTTTCGAAATGTTATATAGGCAAGGCATTAAGTTAGGTTGGGTTAGGTTAGATTAGCTGGAAGTAGGCTTGCATGTGAGTCCTGATTTCTAAATACAACACTACCGCTGTACAACATTTTGAAAAATTTCATCCGTGAAATCTAAATCTGGCAATTCGTAAAATCACAATCCCGGCGTGTCTCACCTGCTGGCTCCAATTTATTAAGCTGTGTGTGTGTGTGTGTGTGTGTGTGTGTGTGTGTGTGTGTGTGTGTGTGTGTGTGTGTTTTGAAGATTTACCTTTCATCATGAACTTCAAATCCCTCTTATCATGTTCCCAATCTATGGTCGTGAGACAGTAATATAGATACAGTAACTTTTATCTTCCTCCTCACATTTTTCTGTCCTGACTCCCATACATTAGTTTTCCTGTTGCATTTTTTAACCAACCTCCATACCATCTATCTGTTTCAAGTGTAAATATCGTATGATGTAAAGACAGCGGCGCTTGTGCGCTGTGGTAACGAATAATTTGCCTCCGAATCAAGCAGTATTTCAGTAGGCGTGAGGGTGATCGTGGTGAAATTGGTAAGGTGCTGCGCTATGGTTGTTAGGTATTGGCTGGGATTTGTTTCAGTCCTGCTACTGGCATGGACTCTGTTATTTCTGTATCCCTTTCTTGGCGATACCTGCCTCCTAACACTTTACTGACCTTTATTTTTGTCTGCTATTGACAATATTCTTTAAGTACTGAGTAAGTGGCTGGATACCTGAAAGTAAGAAGCAAGGCGGAAATCATTTTATTTTCTTGTCTCAGTAGATCAGTGGTCAATCCTCCCGCTGCCTGGCACAGAGAAGCACTGAAGGGTTAATACCTCTCCCTTCGTTTTTTATCCTTCTCCATCTGCTTCCATCCTCCTGGAGCTGGATAACTTTGGGAGAAGTTCTATATAATTAAGACCCGTCAGCAGTTTAGACCGCCGCCAGCTCGATTTCTTCACGACTTCAGGAGTATTATTAGGCAGAATATTGGCTTACAACGTTACAGGTAGTTGGCAATGTGAATTCCTGGGTGAAGGAATTTGTGTATGGTCAAGAGTTAAAAGGTAGTCATTTTTCTTCACATACACAGCATCTTTTGGATAGTCTTTTTTATTCTTTTTCTACACTGGTCTCTAGTCCTTTAAACGCAATGTCTCTAAGCACCTGGAAATAAAATGATATTGTTTTTGACCTACTGTTGATTATAAGTAATGCATTAAACAAAATCATGTTGATATCTTGCTTTTGGTGTAATTTCGATTCGAAGCTGGGATATCGGATACGGGATATCCAAGAAAATCTATGACCTTTCAGACTGTTAACCACGGAGGTGAAGTGAAAATATCGCTTTAAGTATCTGAGGAGAGTAAATGAGTGCAGCCTTATCATGTAATTAATCTTCCTTTATTTTTTTTATTTTTTTTGCCTCCCTCCAAGTGAAAGAAATTTTGCATACATCATCACAACCATTTACGGTACTTTGAAACACACACACACACACACACACACACACACACACACACACACACACACACACACACACACACACACACACACAAGCATATAATTATATCTCCAGTCAACGTCTCAATCTCTTTCGCATGCCAAACACACACCATCTACTTGTCCTCTCACACACTCACACCCATCAAACCACACTCTCAGAGCCTCATGAGATTTATTAGCAAACATTCATTCCCCAGATATTACAGTCTGCCTCCACCACCACCACCACCCTCACCGCTGGATAGCCTGGGTGAGAGAAAATGTAGGCATGAGATTTTTGTCATATCATATACACCCGCTGCTTGCTGGTTATTACCGAAACAGTGATGGCTGCATCTCTTAAAATGTAAATGTGTGTGTGAGAGAGAGAGAGAGAGAGAGAGAGAGAGAGAGAGAGAGAGAGAGAGAGAGAGAGATTCTGAAAGGAAAAAGTATGCTTTAGAAAGTGGAAACGTGCAATAGGACAGCAAGCTTCATTATTTTTCGCTCCCTCACTAGCCGTTGGGACTGGCTTGTGTGTGTGTGTGTGTGTGTGTGTGTGTGTGTGTGTGTGTGTGTGTGTGTATGTGTGTGAATGTACTAATGCATTATTATTCTGCAGGCGACCAACAGATTGATAAATTTCTCTCTCTCTCTCTCTCTCTCTCTCTCTCGCATCAAAATCTAAAAGATATGAAGAGTGACTGAGGAAACTGACCAACCACACGATCACAGTGACAGTCTAATTATATGTATTCCAATATCAGTTCATCCAATAAGCCAGAGTAACAGTTCTATACAGTCCTATACTTACGGGATCAAGGCGTCTGGCAATAGATAGATAGATAGATAGACATATAGATAGGAGTTCTGTGTATGGAATTAGCATCAGAAAAACATACTTTATGGCTAATCAAAGTATTCTTGCAACACCATTTTGCTCTTCTCTCTCCTAATTCCCGACTGTGGCTTTATTAACAACGTATGGTGGAGACGAGAGAGGGCAGGAGAGTCAGGGAAGGATCCGCGGCATTATCTGCTCACCGCCTTATTAACTAGTTCCTTGGCCACCTCCCACACTAGCCTCAAAAAAGGAACAGGAAATAGGAACTTGGGGAGGAATAGGAAAAAGAAAGCTGACGAGGGGAAAGAAGATAAGGAGAGACGGATGAGTGAGGCGAAGGGAGAAGTCATTTCCCACCAGAAGCGAATATTTTCTCATCACGGAAATTTTAAGCTCCGCAAAGACCTCTCATTTTTTGGCCGAGGGAGAAAAGCGATTTGAAGGCAGCTCAGCGACCCGTCAACTTGATGATTAATGAAGAATGAGGGAAACTTTAGCGTCGGCGTGGTGGTGGTGAGGGTGACAGAGGAGAAGGCAGGAGGAGGGGGGCGATTCCACTATATTTTCATACCGTCTGGCGTTGTGTAAGAAACCGAATGTATTTACCTGAACAGCAATGATATGAAGGTGCACAGCGTTAGAACAGTGTGTGTGTGTGTGTGTGTGTGTGTGTGTGTGTGTGTGTGTGTGTGTGTGTGTGTGTGTGTGTGTGTGTGTGTGTGTGTGTGTGTGTGTGTGCAGAGAGAGAGAGAGAGAGAGGTGGAAGTACGAAGAGAAAGGTAACAAAGCCACGTGGTATAAGAAAGATTTTTTTGTTTACTTTTTTCATATATTTACACATCACCAGCCATCCAATCCCAGAGTTCGCCTTGAGGAGCCTCATCAAGAACGCATCATCCTGTCATTTCCTCCGCATTTCCATTCCATTCCATCTCACCAAGCATCCCTCCTAAATATAAGCAACAAATACCATGCTACAGGAAGTGGTGATAATGGTTCGGTGCTGTAGTGCTGGTAGTGGTGGTGGTGATGGTGTGGTTGTGGTAGCGGCGTGAGTGTGGTAATATCGGTGGAGTGGACAGAAGGATGAAATGGTGGAGTACATGTGGGAAGGTGGCACTGAGAGGCATGTGGTGTTACTGTAGTGGTGGTGGTGGCAGTGTGGATTGGTGGTGGTGGTGCTGGCGGTACGGTGTGGATGTGGTGTTGCTGGGGTGGAGTAGATGGAAGGATGACGTGGTGTAGTACATGTGGGAAGGTGGCACTGAGAGGCATATGGTGTTACGGTAGTGTGGTGGTGGTGTGGATTGGTAGTGGTGATGTTGGTGGTGTGGTGTGGATTGGTAGTGGTGATGTTGGTGGTGTGGTGTGGATGTGGTGTTGCTGGGGTGGAGTAGATGGAAAGATGAAGTTAGTGAAGTAGTACATGTGGGAAGGTGGCACTGAGTGGCGGGTGATGGAGACGGATGGAAGGGAAGAGTAAATGAGTATATGAGGGAATGTGACGTGCAGTGGCAGGTGAGGGTGGTAAGATAAGGTAGATTTCTTTAAAGCAATTTTCTCGCAGTTATCTTTTACAAGCGATAACAGCAATTCCATACTAACCCTTGCCAGCCTTTGAAGACCCTTACACTGCCGTAGTCGTGAATATATAAGCCTTAGGAGAGCACCCTACGTCCCTGATAAGCCCCATGTAAAAGAAAAAATCAATGGTTTTTGGATTCGAAACCTGGAGCGTTAGTGTTTGATTTACTTCTACCTGACGCTTCTACTACACACTACCAAGAAAAATAAAGAAAAAATATCATGTTTTAATGTGAATGATTTTGTAGTGTATGTGTTAAAAGAAAGGAAGCAAAAATATTAGTCATGTCACTCTGTCTCTGTCTCTGTCTCTGTCTCTCTCTCTCTCTCTCTCTGTCTCTCTCTCTGTCTCTCTCTCTGTCTCTCTCTCTCTCTCTCTCTCTCTCTCTCTCTCTCTCTCTCTCTCCCTCTCTCTCCCTCCCTCTTCCTCTCCCTCCCTCCCTCCCTCTCTCTCCCTCTTCCTCCCTTCCTCTCTCTCCTTCTCTCTCTCTCTCTCCCTCCCTCCCCCCCCTCTCTCTCTCTCTCTCCCTCTCTCTCTCTCTTTCTGTTCCGCATCAGGAAGACGCAAAATGAAAGAAAAAGCAGTCAGCATTAATAAGCAAAAGATGAAAAGCAAGAGATCGCCCCGATTCCGAGTGACGTGCAGCCAATCTCTCACAACAACACCGTCTTTGGCTAACAACGGCACCCCACTCAGGTCTCAGTCCCTTCTTTCTCATCCTTTCCCCCTTGCACCCGGTCCTCTCTCTTATTCCCCACAACATAAGCTTTTCCCACTTTCTTCTCCTACTGCTCTTCGTCACTCCCTCACTCGGCCCCACCAACCCCTTGAATTGGTAATTGTTTCAGTTTGGCGTCCCTTCCGGCGGAGTGACGACTAGAGGGGGGATAAAGCCAGCGACACAAGGATGACAGAGAAGGTGACGGAGAAGGCACAGCAACAGACACGAGGAAGAGGGAGGAGTGAAGAGCATAGTAGGACGAAAATGTTGAAGTGTGAATACTGCATGGGAGGAATGGAATACGTTTGCGAGGAGGATCGTGGAGGATAAGGAAAATGGATGATGAAAGGAGAGAGAGATGCAAAGGAGAGAAATAAGGAAGGAGGGGCATGGAGAGAAGAAGAGACTGGGAGAATTTTTAGAATGGGTCAGGATGGAATAGGGTGGAGAAGAGAAAAAATAAAAAAGGTAATTAGGAGGCAGAAATAGGTAGTATGGTTGAATATGGCAGGGGGAAAGAGAGATGGTTGAGTATGAGGAGCGGGTAAGGAACAAGGCAACGTGCGAGGTAAGTAAAGACCATACAGTACAAATTATTAATATCTGTGAGCAAATACATGACATTTCCCCCAATATTTTCTTCATATACATGAATGCAATAAATTTCCTGCATTTGTTGTTCATATCACAGGACAGACAGATTTCAGGAAACGTTCAAATACAACTCGCCCTGTGCCGCAACCGCGTTCAAAGCCGACCAGAACCCGTGCTTTTAACCCTTACACCGCAGGCACGTTTCCCAATGTTTTACGTGTCCCGCGGGGTTATTCAGGCTCCGAAAGACTCTCAAAAAATATTTGCCAAAAATCAGTTATTAGTCCTAGAATATTAAAATTAAATATGCATATGCCACATACCTTCAGCTTTCTCCTGGGATGTTTGTTGAGCCTTCGTCGATTACCGTAGGACTTGTGGAGACCTCTGAAGTTGGGTAACGAAGTCTCCACTTTACACTTCCCGACAACCCGTAATATGATTACCACAGCCAGATATTAACACTATAAACACTACTCCATGATTATCAAGTAGTTTGGGATTCATACTCCAAAAAAAAAACACCGTGAAAGCAATGAAAATTACGAGCGCGTATGACCTTCCCACTTGCGCTAGTTCGCTGTTGGTACTCTGTCATTTATTATTCATAAAACCCCTCACACTTTATATTTCTATTACTATATAACAATTATATATATCTGGAGTCTTTATCCATAAGTTTCCTTCAGTAGTATTAGTTTATTGTCATTGAAGTCATTCAATTTTTCATTCAGTAAAATACGTAGAGAGCCACGGATTCACTTTCACTGTTATAACATAAAGTATTTGTACTCATATTCTTATATTACTAATTAGGAACATTTCTATTTACATTTTCTATTGTATTTTCAATATTTACACTTCTATTTTACTTACATTATATTATTCACTGTCACTTTCAGTAAGATAAAACTATATTACACTGTTCAATCATATGTACTGTACATCCATTGCTTTCACTTGCTATTTACACATTATTTACACATTATTTTCACATTATTTTCCTTTCCCACTTGCACTGTTAGAACTGCTTCTGGCTGTGATCATCAAAGAAGCAGGTAACACAGAGGGGAACCTGGCACTCAGCGCACTGCCAAGAGGTGAGTTTGTGCTCAGGTGTGCGTTGGGTGGTATGTGCACACACCTGGCACCTGCGGATCGCAGCCTTCCTCTTGCCTGTGTCAGGCATTTGTACCAGTCTGTGCCGATCCATGTACGCCCTCTGCTCAAGTCGTTCGGGAAGTGTTACTGGTTGGTGCCTTGGAGTTGCTGCTGTCACTCTACCATATCTTTCAAGCAGCTGCTGAACACAAGTCCTGGCAAACAGCCTCAGGGAGAAGGACTTGGGTGGCTTGACCTTCATCTTGTACAGGATGAAGGCGTTGAGCATCGTCATGTCTATGAGATGCAGAAAAACTTTCCTGTACCACCTAGTATTCTTCCTGAGGCAGTCGATCTCTCCAATCATCATGTCGGACTTGTCCACCAGCCGCATGTTGATATTGTAGTCTAACACAGCATCAGGTTTCATCACAGGTTCACCTGTCCTACGGTCGACCTTCCCACTGTCTGTCATTTCCCCCTTATGTACGGTGGTGTGCATGTGCACGACCCTCTTGTCATGACACCGTATTGCCAGCATCTTCTCAGACTTGCGTAGGTGCACGTCTCCTCGCTGCGAGGTTCCTGCCTCTGGGAATTTAGGGAAGTGGGCATGATTGCTTTTCACAATGCCACAGGAGCCGATGCCGTGCTCTGAAAGGTATTTGGCAAGTTTCGGTGCTGTATAATAGTTGTCTGTATACAGCACATGATTCCCACCAAAATACCTTTCAAGGAGCACTTTCACTACACAGCCTGAGAAGCCAAGGGGGTGTGTTTTATCAAGATCGACAGTGCTGGCTGAATAAATGACGAAGTCAAGGATGTACCCCCGTCTTACAGTCGCACAGTGCAAAGAACTTGATTCCAAAGTGATGGCGTTTGCTTGGAATGTACGGCACAAACCTAAGACGTTCTCTGAACAAAACCAAGGATTCGTCAATGACAACCTTCTGAAAGGGGTGGAAGAATGTCATAAACTTATCCTTCATTCTGCTCAGAATCTCCCGGATCTTCCAGAGTGGGTCGGTTTGGGAAGGTACATCGTTGTCGGCAAAGTGCAGGTTTCCCATGATGTTCCGGAAGCGATCTCTGGCCATGTACTTACTGAAGGTGGGTGAGGGTAGTAAGGGGTCTATGGACCAGTATTCTTCCAACTCATGCTTCTTTGAGTGTGGGATGAGAAGCATGAGGGCGAAGAACGCATACAGCTCCTGCACTCCCAGCATGGACCACTGTTGCATCTTGGCTGCACCTGTACCACTTGCAGCACGTTGTGATTCATACCTGTTGGTCTCATCACATATGTGCTGCATGACTTCATCATCGAGGAAGGTCAAAAGTAAGTCCACACACTCAGCATCCTCGTCAAGAGTGAAGGCAGGCTGTACTCCTGAGGGACGCTCGTCAAAATTGAGATGTTCAGGGACAAAATCGGACCCTTCCGTCCACGCGAAGGCGTCCAGGATTCCCTGTCATGGCGGTGTAGGGTGGGTGAGGGTGGAGGGTGGCTGTGAGGCAGATTTATCACGTTCAAAGTCACTTGCACTGACCCTGGGTTGCCGTACAGCACTAGCAGCCCTTACTCTACTACCAACTCTACTTTTACTAGTCCGGGATTTACCTCTTCCTCTACAGCCTGCCTTCACTGTTGATGCTGGTGGTGACTCTGACGACGAAGACTCCGGAGAATATTCAGCAGAAGAAGAGGATGAAATGAGTGAAGTGGGGCTTGGGGAACGAGGAGGTGAATCAACTCGGGAGTCATGGTGGGCTGGGTCACGTGGGGCCATTGTTCCAGGGCTAACCCGCCGCCTTTTCATTCCCTTCCCAAATTCCTTCCCTTGCTGCACTAACAGCTTTCCCTTGGAGCTAGGGATAACTTGGGACACTGAAGCACTCGTACTACTAGTTTCTGGCACGATTTCCTCACCTAGCTCATCACACGAATCCCCCGAAGGGTCAAAGTCACTATCTATCATCACAATTGATAATTCGGCTAGTTCACGTTCCACTGCAGAGTCACTTAGTCCTTTCCTGCTTCCCTCACGAGTTTTTCTCGGTGTAGAGGTCACGGGGCCCTTTGCAATGGGAGCAGAAGCAGCAGAAATGGCAGGGCGTGAGTGCGACATGCTTTGACCAAAGAGGAGGACAAGGAACTAAATGGCGCGGCTTATCTGAGAAGGCAAGGGTTGACAGTGACAATGGGGCTGACAGCTGCTAACTTACATGCTAATAAATTATTGGTAGAAAATCTCGGCAATACATAAAGAAATAGGTAGTTCCAGGTGAATGTAAATGTCACTTAGGCTTCTCCCTTCCTTTCTGATATATATTTTTATTACAGAAATAGATTACAAGGCATAATTCAAAGGAGAAATTACCGTGGTAATGTAGCGAATGAATGCATGTGAGGTGTTGTCAGGTGATAATTAGTCAATTCCTGGTGTATACCACTATCACTTACCTTATTTTTTTTTTTGGTATATATTATTTTGTATAAGTATAGGGCATAGGGCTTATTTCAATGGATGAAATCTGTGGAAAAATCCGGGGGAAATTTGCTCAGCGCAGCACGACCGGGGAGGTGAGAGGACAGAGTAATGGAGGGGAGGTAGGGAGGGGAGTCAGGAACGGGGGAAAATGGCTAAAATGTCAACAATAGATGGGAGTACAGACGAGATTTGGAGTGCTGACTAGTGTTGAACATTGGCAGTACTGATAGATGATACAAGCCACCACTTGAAAGCCCGGGATAATTCAAAATAACACAGAATCACAAAAGTGACACCCCGCGGTATGATCCATTGCTCCCGAGCGTCACGAAAGTGACGCCCCGCGGTTAAGGGGTTAATATAAATAATGTTTTGGTGTCCATTGGCTTTGTGCCCGGCTTGTGGCATCTTTGCCCCAATCTTTTTAATTTCACTTACTGGATCATAAGATAACTTTGATGACTTCAAGGGAAAATCTTAGAAGGGTGTCTCGAAATTCCAGGCCCAGCTTCGTGTCCTCTGGCTTAGAAATAAAGTCTTGAGGGCGTGGAAGGGAGCGGTAGCAAGAAGCATAAAAACAATAAAAACACAAAGAGAACAAAGCATTTTCTGTTTTGGAAAAGTAAAAGGTCACAGTGCTGAAGAGATATTGGGTACTGAAAATAGTGCATGTTACCAGCAGCAAAATTGGCGTGACTAGTAGACCCACAAACTTACAAACTATGGCATCCATTTGTGTAAAATTACGGAAAATAAAAGAAGTATAATGGCGTAAAAACCTATTACAATGAAATTGGTAGATGGAAAAGATGTCTGGGTTAGTAGCAAATATACCAAGGCAACCGCATCTGCGCTATATTTGCCACATGAAGGATAATGCACTGTTAATGAGAAGGATGTTGTGGATGGTGGCTGCTTTTATTTGTAAAACCAGTAAAGAGGTCAGTCACAGATATAAACGTGTCTGCGAAATCTATAATTATCATAAAGAACTGGGCCAATCTGGTGTATGGGCAAGAAATCAGATTGTTAACCCGCCCAATCCCGACGTTTTCTGAGCTTTGATCCGCTCCAGTCCCGGCTTTTTTGGACCATTTTTTTTTTTTTGCTCAAACATTCGCTTTTGGTCAGAAACCAAGGAAAATCACAAAGAAAGGTGTCCCTTGGGTCCAGAAATGGCTTACCTGGAGCAGGTAAGTTTGACAGGTACTGCCATGCTCTATGAGTAGTCTTTTCGCCGTACGTTTTCTATGGTGGCACGGATACTCTGAACTGATGCATTATACGTTTATTATCATGTATTCATATGTTGGAAATATGTATAACAGAAGTATATTGGGTTTTATACAGAAAAAAATGAGAAATAAGGTATGTACCATTGTGTGACCCTAGCAAAATCGGTTGATTATGTCACCGATGGACAACAAACATCGTTATTTCATCAGCTATTGTAATTTTTCATGTTCCACATTACTTCCACAATAACATCATACCATTTTCAACTTTACATAATTGTCTGTACATATTTTGAGGCATTATGACAAGAATTAGCATAAAAGTAGCACTTATTTACCAAGTGAGATCATTTTATTTCATGCTTTTTTCAGCTCAGATTCTATTTTTTCACCTTTTAGATTACTTATAATATATAACCCACTTACATATTATACAATTAGTTTTATAGATGTACTTGCTTTACGAAAAGAATTAGCATAAGAATAGCACTTATTTACCAAGTGACAACTTGGTCTTTCATGCTTTTTTCAACTCAGATTCTATTTTTTCATCTTTTTGATTACTTATAACATAACATATTACCCATTTACATGTTAGACAATTGTTTTTACAGAAGTACATGCTTTATGAAAAGAATTAGCATAGTAGTGCTAATTTACCTAGGTAAATCATGTCATGTCATTATTTTTTCACCTCTGTATTTATTTTCTCCCCCTTTATAGTACTTCTCACATTACATTCTGGCCTTTTCCATGTTAGACATTTGCTTTCACAGTAGTACACGATTTACAGTAAGCCTTATCCTAATATATATATATATATATATATATATATATATATATATATATATAGAGAGAGAGAGAGAGAGAGAGAGAGAGAGAGAGAGAGAGAGTGTTGCCTCCCCCACACCACTCTCACTTTCACGAATCTGTCTGCGCTCTCCCGCCCCAACACTTTCACTTTCTGCTGCCCTAACCATCCCCACACCACTACTTCCTGCCACAGAACACAAAGAAGGAACATACCTGTGGGACAGTCGCGATGTGACGTCTGTCCCAGTCCCACGTGGCGATATCTTTTCCTTCCCCAGCCAGGAAAATACGCCACCATGTACAGCTTCCTCGTCCTCGTCCTCATCTGATGGTATGTGTTGCTGCCAAAGGTGGCTGTTGTGTATACACACGCAACGACTTATCTTGCTCTCGTGTTCCTGAACTTGATTCTTCTGAATTCTCCACACTCTGGCTTCGGCTTTCCTGTCATTCTCTGACTAAATATATCTGTGCTGTTTACTTATCCCCTAATTCTACTGACTATCAAAAATTCTTCGACTATCTTACTTCTACGATGGAACACATTCTGTCCATTTCTCCTTTCTCTGAAATCTCCATTCTTGGAGATTTCAATGCTCACCACCACCTTTGGCTCTCCTCTCCTTTCACGGATCCACCTGGTGAACAAGCCTACATCTTTTCTATCCTTAATGACCTAGAGCAGCTTGTACAGCACCCTACCCGTATCCCTGACCGCCTTGGAGAGAGCTCCAACATACCTGACCTCTTCCTCACAACTAATCCTTCTGCTTACTCTGTTAATCTTTTCTCTCCGTTGGGCTCCTCCGATCACAACCTTATTACCTTAACCTGTCCTATCATTCCGGTATGGCCTGTGGACCCTCCAGAGAAACGTCGTCTGTGGCATTTTGGAGCCACGGACTAGGAGGCCCTCAGGCAGTACTTCTTTGATTTTCCCTGGAATGATTATTGCTTCCATGGCCGTGAGCCATCTGAGTGTGCCTTGCACATTACAGAGGTTATTCTCTCGGGCATGGAAGCATACATTCCTTTCTCATATCCTTTGACTAATGCAAGAAAGCCTTGGTTTAATCACGCTTGTTCTAATGCTGTCCGCAAAAAGGAGAAGGCCTACAAAAGGTACCGGAGCCAACCCACCCCTGAATCACATAATCTTTACATTTCTGCCCGGAATCGTGCTAAGTCTGTTCTTCGCTCTACTAAAAATAATTTCATCCATACTAAATGCTCTCAACTCTCCAACTCGAATTCTTCCCGCTCATTCTGGCACCTTGCCAAAAATCTTTCTAACAATTTTACCTCATCATCCTTCCCTCCTCTTTTCTACTCTGGTGGTTCTGTAGCTATTTCTTCTACTGATAAAGCAGATCTCTTCGCACAGACTTTCTCCTCCAATTCCACCTTAGACGATTCCGGTGCTGTTCCTCCATCACTTCCCCCCTCTGACTTCCTCATGGCTGACATTAAAATTTCTTCAATTGATGTATTTTCTGCCATCACTGGCCTCAGTACTAACAAGGCATATGGGCCTGATGGGGTCCCTCCTGTTGTTCTCAAGAACTGTGCTTCTGTGCTTACACCCTGCCTAGGCAAACTCTTTCGCCTTTGTCTGTCAACTTGTACCTTTCCTTCTGGCTGGAAGTTTGCTCTCATTCAGCCAGTCCCAAAGAAAGGTGACCACTCCCAACTCTCCAACTATCGTCCAATTGCTTTAACGTCCTGTATTTCAAAAGTTTTCGAGTCAATTCTTAATAGAAAAATTTTAAGGCATCTTTCCTATCACAACCTTCTTTCCGATCGTCAGTATGGGTTCCGTCAGGGACGCTCCACTGGCAATCTTCTCACCTACCTTTCAGACTCCTGGTCATCCTCCTTTCGGGACTTTGGCGAAAGCTTTGCCATTGCACTTGACATCTCAAAGGCTTTCGATCGAGTCTGGCATAAATCTTTAATTTCCAAACTGCCCTCCTACGGTTTCTATCCTTCTATCTGTGCCTTCATCGCTAGCTTCCTTTTTGGTCGTTCTATAGCCGCTGTTGTAGACGGCCATCGTTCTTCTCCTAGATCTATCAACAGTGGTGTTCCTCAGGGCTCTGTCCTATCACCAACACTCTTCCTTTTATTCATCAATGATCTTCTAAGCTGTACATCTAACCCTATCCACTCATACGCTGATGACTCCACCCTTCACCTTTCCATTCGGTTCCCGCAATGCCCATCTCAACAGTTACTTCAACAAACAAGGGATGAGGCTATGGCACACCTAATGTCTGACTTGGCTCGTATCTCTGACTGGGGTAAAAATAATATGGCTGTCTTTAATGCATCTAAGACTCAGTTCTTACACCTATCAACCCGACAAAATCTTCCACAGGTATACCCACTAATGTTTGATAATATTCAGCTTAATCCTGCGTCATCCTTGAACATGCTTGGGGTTTCATTTACTCGGGACTTATCTTGGAAAGATCATATTACATCTCTTGTAAAATCTGCTTCCAAGAGATTGGGTGTGCTAAGCCGACTCCGCTTTTTCTTTACCCCTGCACAATTGTTGACTCTATACAGGGGTTTTATCCGCCCCTGTGTGGAGTACAGCTCTCATGTGTGGGGAGGCTCCCCACATACAGCTCTTCTCAATAGGGTGGAGTCAAAGGCTTTTCGTCTCATTAACTCTCCTCCTCTTACTGATTCCCTTCAACCTCTGTCTCTTCGCCACACTGTTGCATCTTTATCTCTTTTCTATCGCTACTTTAATGGTCACTGCTCCTCTGAACTGTCTGCTTGCATTCCTCCACCTCTACGACGGGCACATAGCACCCGTCTGGCAGCAAACTCTCATCCCTTTTCTGTCCAACTCTCTAATGCAAGAGTTAACCGTTACTCCCAGTCTTTCATTTATGCAACAGGTCAGCTCTGGAACTGTCTCCCTCTGTCTGTATTTCCTGCTGCCTATGATCTCCAGTCTTTCAAACGCAGTGTGTCCAGGCATCTCAAAATGATCGGATCTTGAATTTGGTTCTCTATTGTATTTTGTTTTTCTCTTGGAGGGAACTGTTACTGCAGGCTCATGGCCTTTGGTTCCTTCTTCCTCGCATAAAAAAAAGATGCAGCACGTGGTGCAGGCTGGCCGTCCCCTGCCCTCCTATATGTTATATATTTGACCTTCCTTGGGGAAGGGACCTCCTCATCACTGCTGGTGGTAACCTCCTCAGGCTGCATCTAATTGACATCAAGGGTGTCGTCGTTCAGTGGGGAATCACTATCCCCTGTAAAGGTATCCAGGGTGACTTGTATCTCCTCGTCTGACAGCCCACGACGCGCCATGTCTGACCTGGGTGACTGCTGACAGGTAAGTGGAGGATCACAGGGTCAGGTGGGGTTAATCTGGGTCTAGGGGATTATCTGCCTGGCGGGGAGTAGGTGAGACTTGCATAGGCGGGCGAAACAAAAATCAGGTGCGAATTTTGAAAAATGTGAAAATTATGCGACTTGCAATGTTGCCGCATTAATTCACGTCGCCGGGACATGAGTGCACATCATGTGTGGACGTTAATTCACGTCGCTGGGACGGCGTGGGTTAAAGAAACGAACACAGATAACGTTACAAACGTTTGGAGTGGAAAAGATGCAGAAAATTCAAATTTCAAGATATCCTACTGATGTCCATGCCAAACAGCCTTAGAGTACTTGATTTATGCGAAATAATACGAGTAATGCATCATCAGGAAAACATATAAAGACTGTTGCCATCAACCAAGCAATCAAGTTGCTTCGTATCTGGATCCTACGAAGGGAAGTATACCTTTCTAGAAACATAAACTGTATAAACTGTATTTGGATGATAATTATCTAGATGAAATAAATGCAGGCGCAAGCGTTACCCCTAGTAAAAGGAAGCATATTGGTTAAAGAATGACTCTAGCTTACGACTTAGGAAAATGCCCAGTTTTGTGAATGTTGTAATACTAAGATGAGGACATTCATGCCTGATCAGACCTGAATGCAAATTTATGTAAAGATGTAATAGTTTGAGGGGAATGTGGCTATTTCTTTTGATCTGAGTATAACTGATGCTGCTCCTGAAGATATATAGGAGACAAGGAAGAAGGTGGACATATATGGTAAGTGACTGTGAGGAAAGTAGGCATGGAAGTAGAAGCTTTGGGACTGACAACTGACTGGAATGGATAGGTGAAGTACCATAAATGAGGAGATGCGCATGCATGATAAGGACTGAACCATTTTTTCATATACAGAAGTAAACAGAATTATTCTAACTCATGCGTGTATGCAAAACGCGTGAAAAAGGGATACATATATTTAAAGGCTTTTCAGGGTGAAGATGAGTTAACAGGCTTACAATTATTAAAATAACTGTATAAACATTTCATCAGGCTTCCCGTTGGACTGTGAATAAAAGTTGCCGAACACCCATGATACTCGTACACGATTTACTTATACATGTGGATAATTGTTAACGTTTGATTAACAAAATTCAATATTGAAAGTATGTTGCAAAATAATTTTGAAATCACTATTTTCACGTAGTTCACTGAATGCAGTCTTGAAGGGTATCAAACACTGGCGTTTGTGATTGTGGAGTTCCTGGTGCTTGATATTTAAAAGGATGTAATGATGGTAGGAAATTATGGTGTTGGAGCTGGTTAGGGAGGGTGATGGTTCAGTTACAAGATGTGATAGGCAAAACACACACACACACACACACACACACACACACACACACATGAATTTATAGAGTCTTTTTTTTTAAATGACGAGTAGCCAAGGCACAATTGTATATTTGGAGCAGCTGCTGGCACTATTTTGACACAGTATTTTAGACATCAGAATGTGTGAGAAGAACTATGCTAGGTCTTGCTAAACACTGCTTGATTTAAGAGCAAGGTGCTATAAACGTTCTCTCTCTCTCTCTCTCTCTCTAAGTGCCGGAACCTGAAGAGTACCGTAACCGGAGTATCTGCACGAACTGGCAATACGTTTTGAATCTTGCAATAGCCTGCGGGTAATTCGGTCCAGGAAAATGTCCATGTGATAGTGGGGAGCGGGGAAGTGTGGCTGGATATTGGTGACGTAATTTTTACTGGGGAATGACCATTATGCTGTGGGGAGGGGGCATGTGAGGGTGGGGTGGGTGTGGGGGTGATGTGGGCGCGTTTAAGGGGGTGAAGTGGGTGTTGAGGTGCTGGTATGCATCAGTGTCAATTTAATAGGCTGTAAGGGCTAGGTGGTTGGTGTAGGTGTTTTGAAAGACTAACTGAAGAAGTGTAATTGTAAAGGATGCCGTTATCTGAGGAAATTAGTAAGTGGCTTTGCTCCAGAAGTGGATGCGAGACTGATGGAGTAGTGTGAGTTTGAAGAGTATGAAAGTTGATATAGCTGAAGTGGATTTGAGTGTCGTGGAGGGTATGTGGAGTGTAAGTGTGAGAGTTCATGGACGGATGCATGGGGTGAAGGATATGCAAGTCTGTACTGAGGGTTTTCTGGAGTGACTGTGTGGAGCTGCTGTGGTTCGGTGGTGACGTATTTATCACACACACACACACACACACACACACACACACACACACACACACACACACACACACACGGGTCAAAATTGAATTCTCTGTAGCCTTGATCTTTACCGACTGTTCTTAAATTGGAATCCTTTCGTTATTGCATTATTACCATCCCTTCCACCTACTTTGGTCCAAATCAGATCAGGAATGTTTGGGCTGAGCTTTCCATCTGATCCTTAGCCTTTTCAGTTATTCCTCTCCGAAACACTAGGTCAACCCCTGGATTGACCCTCAACACCATATAACATTTGTGAAAATTGGGTCAAAAAGTTTGAGTTTTATTGGTTCACAGACACTCACACATTGTTGTTTTGTTTTCGCTAGTATTATCATTATTACTATTATTATATTATTTTCATTATATTTCTATTATTATTATTATCATTATTACTCCTCCTCCTCCTCCTCCTCCTACTACTACTACTATTACTACTACTACTACTACTACACACACCTACCAACACCATCGCCTCTGGTCTATCTCACAAGCGGGTAGTAAAAGCTAACTATAGCTTATGATATTACACATATCAATCCATCCAGCTGTATCAGGGAGAAAAACAAACACAAGACAGCAGAGAAAAGAGACAGCAAATGGCAAATGGATAAGAGACATGAGAACAACAACCAGCATGATAATAAAGGCCATCCTGCCACCATGACTGTGTTCACCAGGTGTGCGTGTGGTGGGCAGGTGGCATCCGCAGCGATAGAATGACGGGGATGGCTGGTGGCAGGGAAAGATAAGCCAATTTTACGGAAAGGCTGGCGGTCCATCCTTCCCTCCTCCCCTTGCGACCCTTCTCAATGCATTTTTTACTCATTAAGAGATTTCCTGGAGAAGCTGCTGGTGAAGGGGAGGAGGGGAGAGGCAAGTGAACAGGTATCTTCATTGTCCTTTCCAATTTCCTTTGTTTGGAACGGAGATGCATTATTGTGGAGCGAAGAAAGGGAACAAGAGGGTCTTCGGCTATCTCTGGAAGGTGGGAAAGAAATGGGTTATATTTGCTACACAACTTCCGTTTTGCTTATTCGTTCTTGTATTTTGTAGTTTTCTTCCGCCGTTGTGCATTTATTTCTGTGTGTGTGTGTGTGTGTGTGTGTGTGTGTGTGTGTGAGAGAGAGAGAGAGAGAGAGAGAGCGAAAAAAATGAAAGAAAAGCCTGAAGCCCCCAAACCCGTTTCCTCAGAGAGAGAGAGAGAGAGAGAGAGAGAGGTAGACGGAATGCATCGTTTTTCTCTCTCTCTCTCTCTCTCTGTCTCTGTCTCTCTCTCTCTCTCTCTCTCTCTCTCTCTCTCAATTGCTCTTTAGAAATACCTACTCCTCTACTATTTCGTCCTCCTTATTATACTTTATTTTCTCCACTGCAATTTCTCTAATTTTTTACTCTCGTGGTCTGCTGTATCCTGTCTTACGTGTTCCCTTGTCGTCTCTTGTCTCGCCTCTTTTCCTCTCTTCGCTTTTGCATCTATCATCTCCTTCCGTCTCCTCCTCATCCTTTCCCGTTTCCTGTCTCTCTCTTTTTAAAACGTCCTCTTTTCTTCTTTTCTTTCCACGTCCCTTAACCTTCTCCTTTCCCACTGCCAGAGTCTATCTATCTGTCTCTCTGTCTATCTACTGCCAGACGCCTCAATGCCTAAGAGTGGCCACAAATAAATCGCCTCCATGTCGCCCTGTCCAGTGCTACTTTACTGCATTGCTCCCAGCTCACACCTCCCTCTCTCAGTATACCTCTCCACTCCATCCCTCCATCTTATCCTCGGCCTCCCTTTCCCTGTCCCCCAATCCACCTCACTTGCATAAACTCTCATCGTTAGTTTCTCGCTCTGCATCCTCTTCACATGGCCAAACCACCTCAATGTATTTCTCCTAACGATTTCTATCACATGCACATCCAAACCATAACTTTCCTACTGCCAGACTCACATCATGTAAAATACAATATTGCTTTCTTACTGGATAATTCAAGGCTTATAAAGTAAGGCTAAAGTATCATTATCACTTTATCTTAGCAATGATTTTTTCACAATAAGCCACATATATATCAGTAATCAAAAATGCGTAAAGCAAGAATTTATGTAAGATAAACTACTCAGGAGGCGAAATGAAGCGAGTAGGCAGGATTGTGCTTGTGTACCGGGTGGCTAAGTGCTGTCAGTGTTATTTATCAGTCCTGTGAAGTAGGAGGATAGCATTTTTGGCAACCGACCCTATACCGCTGCGTGAGATTCAGCTAGAGTGTGTGTGTGTGTGTGTGTGTGTGTGTGTGTGTGTGTGTGTGTGTGTGTGTGTGTGTATTTTAACTCATCCTAGGCTATTTGAAGGATGTGAATGAAACATCCCAAGTGAGTTCGTCTGGTTACCACGAAGGTCTTCCACTGTATATGAATTTCCAACATGATTTCAGGGAAGAGTCATACCCCTTCACTAAACTGTAAATTCTCTGAACTACTGAAAGGAAGGCAGATATGGCTTTGAAATACTGGTATATGTTGTACAATGGACTCTCACACGGATTGCGATACTTGGGGGTGACCCCTCCAATGATTAGTGAAGGGGCCAGTCCCCTCCCAAAAGAGAAAACAATTCAGGAAAATGGTGAAACTAAGCATATGGATCCCAAAGTAACTTCTCAGGTCAGTTCGCTTGGTTCTTTGGATAATGCCTTCAACCATATAAAATTTTCCGCCAATATTTTTATGGGGATGTCAGACCCCCCCCCCCCCTCATAGAGGTTAATAAATGGGGGTAGGCAGGCACATATTGCTCTTTTACTCTTTAGAATATCTTGTACAAATTGGTACAATCAGCTAACTACCACTCCCACTTGCAAAGAATCGGGCTAAAGTGGTAAAGGGATGCAACCATCACAATGTGGGCTGAAACTCATTACACTTATTATACCCCTCTGTAACATATTTCACTGACATGTCGTCATTACGATCATGTAGTTTTACATCGGGATACTTCAGCTTCTTTTATGACGCAGTAATCTAGTTTTGTTGTTCTTTTTTTTCCAAATCGACATGCTGTTGCAGGATGTTGCATTCAGTCTGCACGTTTTTTTTTTCTGAAGAGAAAGGGGAAGAAACTGCACATTCACTTTATTTCTTCTTATGCATTTATTTATTTTTGTCAATACAATGTACCAAATTTCTGCCAAGTACCCAAGAGAAATATTCGTTTTCGTAACATTCCTTTAGGGTGAAAACATGAAAATGACGAAAAAAAGTTTTGTGCAAGTGCCAAAAATATGCTTGAGCTTCTTGCAACTCTGATGCTTGCGCGCAAGCGTGCGTGCGTGCGTGCGTGCGTGTGTGTGTGTGTGTGTGTGTGTGTGTGTGTGTGTGTGTGTGTGTGTGTGATGGTCCGTGCATTGTATCTGTGTGCTATTGTGGTGAGAGGAGCGTCGTGAGAGGTGAGACAGAGGTTTGGGTAAAGTAGCAGTATAGTGTGTGTAAGACTGAGAGGAAGTTGGCCAGGTTTGGCACTTGCTTAAGAGAAGTGGGGATGCCTCACCTCATCCCTACCACACACACACACACACACACACACACACACACACACACACACACACACACACACACACACGCACACACACACACACTGTTACAAATTATTCTTTTCCAGAGACCCCAGTGTTTTTCTCATATTACTGATTTTGATGTATCCTTTGCAAGTTCTTTTATTCAGAGCCTCTTCAGCTGGCTCAGAGATCGAATTATTATATCCTGAGAATCCCAAAGGAATGTTTTGGATAAAAAATAGAAAACATAATGCTGAATCAGGAAGCTGTGAAGTTGTGTAGAAATCACTCTGTGGATGCATTACAGGAGTTCCCAAGAGCCTGAAACACAACAATTCGGGAAATTCATGTCATTTTTGGATTAACGTGACCGTATTGATGACATATTCCTGCCTTTCTTCCTCTTAGTCTGTCTATTGCTCTGACACCGTATTCAGCAAGGGGTGGCCTCGACAAAGGACTCCTCCAGGCATCTTTGTTCTTGTTCAGTAACAGCACCAACTCTCACTGACTTTGTAGCTCATACCTACTGTTTCCCGACTCTCTCGCCGAATTCCTCCTTTGACGGTATTATTCATCCTTCCTCAGACTGGAGTTTTAATTTCACCGCCCAGTCACCACTATTAATATGTTCGAAACACTAATACGGACCATTAATACCTCTTATTACCCGTACACGCCTCGGAGGGGCTCGGGGGACAGGTATTATTTTCACTAGGTTTGCCTCTTTGTTTATTTGTCTGTCTATTCACGACTTAACATGAAAACAACTGGTGCAATTTTGACTAACATTACAGGGATGATGGGCTGTGACCTTCTGACCACCTGATTAAGTTCTGGGCCAAGGCCTAGGCTGTAGGCCCAAAAAAGTTTTTAATAAAGTAAAAAAAAAAAAATCGTTTTCTCACCATAACACCTTTCAAATTCGTCACATCGACATGAAATCAAAACCAAAAGGTGCATCTTTCAAATCTGCATCCTATAACACGCCTCATTACATCAGGGGGGACAATCCCTCAGTTGGCGGTAGTGGGGACCAACGTCAGGTGGGTTGGGCCTAAAATTTCAAAATGGGGATAAAATCGTCAATTTTCACCCGATTTACTCCAAATTTGATATGTGACATCTTTGACTAGATATCCTGTTGTGCTTATAAGTCAGCACTAAAATGATTGCCGCGGACGGGTTTGCTGTGCCTTGGCACCGTTTCTCATTCCTAGTAGGTTTAATCAGTTATTCCCTACCACATCATTCGTCCTTGCTATCCAGAATACCATTCGCTAATTCCACTCTCATGGCACTTATTTAGGGCACTTATATTATTCCCTCTTCACAGCTGAACTAATACCATTCATTTCACCAGCTTTGCACACCGTGCAGTCACACCAGTCACTCCTATCATCCATGTACACCAATTATTCAACAACAACACCCCACCACCTGTGCAATCACTTATACCATCACACCACTAGCACCTTATGACTTCATCCACTCCATCATCATGCCGCTCGCTCTCTACACACACACACACACACACACACACACACACACACACACACACACACACACACACACACACACACACACACACACACACACAGGTGATCTCATCCATTACCTATGCCACCTCTCTATATCTGCTCTCAATGACACCTGCAGTTATCAGTACTATCACAGCATCACACAAAATCACCCACAATGCACCAATGTCACGAGGATAATTTATAACACATATTATTACCAACAAGCATACCACCTTTAATCCGCCCACTGCCACATCTAAATGACAGTCTGCACGATCAGCGCCACTGGTATACCACTCGATCCACCACCTACTCCATCCCAGCCACTCACACGGCACCCAGAACATTCTCACCACCCTTACGTACACATCACCAAGCACACCACTGATACCTACGCCACACAGTGCTTGATATATACAAAACCGCTACACTACGTCAAACTTCACTCTCCCTGTCTTTGCATATAGGTCTAGGGCAACATTTCTTGTCAAGACTGATGTGGGACTAAGCTCATGT